>NC_042630.1:45571710-45802063 GCF_901001135.1 Rhinatrema bivittatum | reverse complement strand
ACCAGAGGAAGATCCTGTCAGACAAATCTGATTGACTTTTTTGACTGGGTAACCAAGGAATTGGATAGAGGAAGAGCACTCGATATCATATACTTGGATTTCAGCAAAGCTTTTGATACGGTTCCGCACAGGAGACTGGTGAATAAAACGAGAAGCTTGGGAGTGAGTGCCGAGGTGGTGACCTGGATTGCAAATTGGTTGACGGACAGAAGACAATGTGTGATGGTAAATGGAACCTTCTCTGAAGAGAGAGCGGTTTTAAGTGGTGTACCGCAAGGATCGGTGTTGGGACCGGTCCTGTTCAATATCTTTGTGAGCGAGATTGCGGACGGGATAGAAGGTAAGGTTTGTCTTTTTGCGGATGACACTAAGATCTGCAACAGAGTGGACACGCCGGAAGGAGTGGAGAGAATGAGACGGGATCTAAGGAAACTGGAAGAGTGGTCGAAGATATGGCAGCTGAGATTCAATGCCAAGAAGTGCAAAGTCATGCATATGGGGAGTGGAAATCCGAATGAACTGTATTCGATGGGGGGGGAAAGGCTGATGTGCACGGAGCAGGAGAGGGACCTTGGGGTGATGGTGTCTAATGATCTGAAGTCGGCGAAACAATGCGACAAGGCGATAGCTAAAGCCAGAAGAATGCTGGGCTGCATAGAGAGAGGAATATCGAGTAAGAAAAGGGAAGTGATTATTCCCTTGTACAGGTCCTTGGTGAGGCCTCACCTGGAGTACTGTGTTCAGTTCTGGAGACCGTACCTTCAAAAAGACAAAGACAAGATGGCCAGCTTGGGGGGGTCAGGAGGCCCCCCCAAGCTGGCCAAAAGTTCTTTTTGGGCCGAACGAGCCGGGAATCACGTGGCGCCGCGTCACTCAGACGCGGCGTCACGTGATTCCCGGCAAGTTCGTTTAATATTTCTGCCATTTCTTCGTCTCCCTCCACACATTGATCATTTCCACCTTTCAATTTCACTATACCACTTTGGACTTTTCTTTTTTCGCTGATGTATCTGAAAAATGTTTTGTCACCATATTTTATCTCCTTGGCAATCCTCTCTTCTGCTTGACTTTTTGCCAACTTGATTAATTTCTTTGTCTCCCTCAGTTGAATCAGATATTCTTCTTTGTGCTCCTTCCTTTGGGATCTTTTGTATTTCTTGTATGCAGTTCTTTTAGCTTTAATTTTGTCAGCCACCTCCTTTGAGAACCAGATAGGTTTCATTTTTCTTTTGCTTTTCTTTACATTTCTAACATATAGAGCAGTTGCCTTGGCGATTGCTCCTTTTAGATTGGTCCACTGTTGATCCACATCTCTCTCATTTTCCCATCCATTTAGTTCTTCCTCTAGGTACTTCCCCATTTCCTCAAAGTCTGTGTTTTTGAACTGTAAAACTCGGGTCTTTGTGGTTCTTTTCCCTATTCTTTTAGTGATATTAAACAATACCGTTTGATGATCACTGGTGCTGAGGTGGGCGCCCACCTTGACATCAGAGACGATTTCTCCATTATTGAGCACTAAGTCGAGAATAGTTCCTTCTCTCGTGGGTTTCAATACCATTTGTTTGAACAAAGATACTTGCATGGCATCCAGTATTGCTCTACTGTTTTTAGATTCTGCAGATGGGATTTTCCAGTCTACATCTGGCATATTAAAGTCACCAATGATCACCACTTCCCCTTTCTTACCTATCTTATGGATGTCTTCAACCAGATCTCTGTCCAGCTCTTCCTTTTGGTTTGGAGGCCTGTAAACCACTCCAATATAAATGGATGCTCCATCATCTGTTTTTAGGTCGACCCATAGTGCTTCTTCCTTGCCCCAACTACCTTGCAGCTCAGATGCTTGGATATTATTTCTGACATAAAGAGCCACACCTCCCCCTTTTCTATCCACTCTGTCCTTCCTTAACAAGTTATAGCCTGGTATTGCCGTGTCCCAATCATGAGATTCTGTGAACCATGTCTCTGTGATAGCAACGATGTCCAATTCTGCCTCTGTCATTAGGGCCTGCAGATCTGGGATTTTATTTCCCAAACTATGAGCATTTGTAGTCATAGCTTTCCAGGTACTCTCTTTACAGTTATTGCTTTTCCTGTACTCCTTATGAGACTTTAGTTGAGATTTGTTATTCACTTTACTCGTTCCTTTTGCAGTTGTGCCATTGATGACAGAGTTATCCATCTCAATGTTTTTCTCTAGAATTTCTTCAGTTAATATAGGGAGGGCTTTATGTTCTTGTTGCATATGATACTGTGTGTGTCTCCTTGTTACAGGTCTAATTCTACCAGAGCCCACTGTGATCCTGTTTTTTAATGATTTACTTGATGAACTGATTGAGTGGGAGGGTGTACTTGTTGGTTTCCCATCTGTCAAGAATGGGTGACTGTGGGACACATGTGTTATCCTACCTGAGTCTACTGTATTTCTTTTTCTTGACTCCTGGTTATTCTTTGATGTTGGGGAATTATTTTAAACACAGCACTTCACTTACATGTCCCCCAGAGAAATCTCAGATCAGCCAATAAAGCCCTTTTAACCATCCCTTCAGTCAAGACAGCTAGATTGACCCAAGTAAGAGAGAGTACTATCTTTAGCAGGTCCAATACTATGGAACACAATGCCAATCGTAACTAGATTACAGAGAGATTTAAAACTCTTCAAAAAATGTTTTAAAACTTAGCTTTTCAAAGATGCATTTTACAGTGAGAGCAGAGAATAAGAAATATAAACGAACAGACAAATGAACTTCAACACACAGCATAAAGTCATCAGATGCATTTTTGCATATTTTATTATTTTCTCCAACCTATCTACTAAGAATATAGATAATCAGTATAAAGTACAATAATTGTATGGTTAACCCCGTAACCATATAATTGGACAAGATCCATGTCACCTATCATTTAATTTTATTAGTAAAACATGTAACCAAAATGTTATTGGCACTTTGCTAGAGATTTTTACCCAATCATGAATGTATGTACTTCCCTGTAAACTGTTGTTATGGTGCATGACTAAACGATGGTATAGAAAAGTTTCTAAATAAATACATAAATAAATATTTAGGAGCCTTGTAATGGAGTTTCCTTATTATTTTTCCTGTATAATTGTACAAATTGTTAGGATTAAGCATGTGCAAACAGATCATGACTTCCTGAGCAAGACGGAGGAAGTTCTCTGCTCTGCCCTGAAACTAAAAGAAAATTGATTGTTTTAATTAAGGATCCATGCTGTGAAGGACTAGTAGTTTGAATTGCCAGAGACTGAGGTTTCCCTTTGCAACAAGGGTTTAGCCGTTAGAACCAAAAGAAGCGCTGATGTAATCTCCCGTCCAAATCTACAATATCAACCTATTTTGACTTTGTACCCTACACAGTGCCTCTGTAAGCTATGGGAACACAGAGGATGAACTAGAGTGCAACTACCACCAGTTTTCTATAGTACTAGAAACATTACAGAATCTATCTCCAAATCCCTTGAATTCTGGAAAACCTGCCTCAATTCTATCACACTCCTCTTCTCCAATCTCAGCCTCGCACTTAACACATCAAAAACTGAAATCCTCATCATCTCACAATCCCAATACTTCAACTGCCACAAATATCAACACTCTTCCCCCCTCAATTCCCCCTCAATTCCAATCAACAAGTTCGAGACCTAGGAGTCATTCTCGATAGCCAATTGAACCTGAAACAATTTATAAACACCACCATGAAGGAATGCTACTACAAACTTCACGTCTTAAAAAAACTTAAACCCCTGCTCTACTTTAATAACTTTCGAACATTCCTTCTAGCCCTAATATTCTCCAAATTGGATTACTGTAACTCTCTCCTTCTAGGCCTCCCCGCTTCTACCCTTAAACCCCTCCAGATGCTACAAAATGCCGCAGCCAGAATACTTACTAACACACGCAGATCAGACCATATTACCTCCATGCTAAAAGACCTCCACTGGCTCCCAATCACTTTCAGAATCCACTACAAGAGCCTCACCAACCTACACAAGGCAATATATAACCGAGACATACACTGGCTCAACGACTCCCTTCATTACCATACAACCACCAGACCCACCAGATCCACCTACAATGGTACCTTTACTCATACCTGCCTCAAAACTTACCCGTCTTACAGCCATAAAGAGAGAGCACTAACCATCGCAGGACCCACTAACTGGAATTCCATGCCTCCTGAACTGCGGTTGGAGCCTTTTCACAAAATAAAACTTAAAACCTGGCTCTTCATACAGGCCTTTCCATAATTCCTCTCCCCCCAGCTCCTCTGCACTCTCTCCTCCCCTACACCTATTGTATATATTAGTATCAGTATAATCTCTCATATACCTTGTAGATACCATGTCACTGACATTTGTGCTGGTGTCTCTTTTGCTTGGGTGGGCTGAAAGTCCTTCTTACCAGCTGATTTCTCTCTAGCCCGTTCCAGGGGCAACATAGCTTTGGTGTACTGGAGTGGAGGAGGAAGTACTAGCTGTCGCTGACAGAGTGCTGCTCCTACTTGGGCTTGCACTACTCTCTGAAGTACCCGCTGTTTTCTCCTCTGCTTCATAACCTTGTTGTTATGTTTATACATAAAACCCACTTGCTTCCCTGCCCCCTCCCCCCTTCCCCCTCCCTAGTTTTAATATCAGTTACTATGTAAAGCCCAGTTGACTGAATTTCCTGTTGTCTGGAAACCGATGTGATGTTTCGTATGAACATCGGTATATAAAAACATTAAAATAAAAATAATATTAGTATGAGTATTCTCTCTCTTTCCCCTACACTTAATGTATATATTAGTATGAGTATATTCATATCAAGTTTTACAAGTTAATCTGTTCTCTCTCCTTCGCTCCCTATCTAGATTTGTTCTGTATCTCCTATGCTTGTTTCATATTTATCTCTGTAAAGTTACCGAGTTCTTTGTAATTTCCTTTTCCCAAATTGCTCCATGTAAACCGATGTGATGTCCTTCGAATATCAGTATAAAAAGTGTTTAATTAATTAATATTGGCACCTAAGAAAGATTTAGGGAAAATGGCCCATATTATGAAGGTCATGAAAACTATTGAGCAAAATTCTTAAGTCAGCTTTTTATGTTCTTACATTCCAAATGTGGATGGACAGGCAAAGCGTTTGAGGTCAGTCTCTTGCAGGGACATAAGGGCTGAACAGTTAACAATCTGGCACAACGTTTGAGGTCAGTTTGTTGTAGGGACATAAGGGCTGGACACCTTCTCCCTAGGCGCACGCATGAGCGCAATCCGTGCTTATGAAGGCCGTTTCCCGCCACTGGAAGCTCCGTCCTATCCATGACGTCAGATGCCGCGGCCTATGTAAGGCTGCCACGGAGCCCAGGACTTTGGCTTGCAATGGGGTTCCTTGCGGTCCTCTGTTGCTCCGTGCCCTGGAGTGTGCTATTGCGTTAGCAACTCTGTTCCTGTATGAGACTTGTTTCACTCCGTGCCCAAGTCTTGCTTCTGTCTGGCTTGCTTGCAGTAATCTGTTCTGCTTCAGTTCCAGTTTGGTTCCAGTAGCCAGTCCTGCTTCAGCTCCTGTCTGGTTCCAGTAGCCAGTTCCGCTTCAGTTCCTGCTTGCTTCAGTCCCGGCCTGCTTCAGGTCCTGCCTGACTCCTGATCCCTGCCTGCCTGCTCCAGCTCCAGCTTCCGTGATCTAAGTCCCAGCGGCCGGGTTCCTAAGGGCTCCTCCCAGGGGAGTACCGGCTTCCAGGGTGAATCACCTAAGTCCCAGCGGCTGGGCTCCTACGGGCTCCTCCCGGGGAAGTACCGGCTTCCAGGGTGAAGTTCACGTCCAGCTCCTGCCTGGTATCTGCCTCCCGACCTGTCACTCACCAGAGACTATAGTACACCTCTCCCCTGTCTCTCACAGGTCGGTCCAAGGGTCCAGTAAACAGTTCACTCACAACAGATTGCAAGGCCATGGACTCGGCCGAGGTACCAGGATCCCAGTATCTTCCTGGGTTGGCTCTGCAGCTACAACAGCAACAACAATACTTAGATGTCCTGGCTGGATCCGTTGGGCAATTGGCTGCCCAAATGGATGCCCACGATATCCGTTCTTTGCCTGCTGTGGGTTCGAGACCCGAGGATGCAGCCTCACCCATGACTCAGCTGCTGCCACCTGCTCGCTACGTTGGAGATGTTAGGATCTGCCGTAGTTTCTTGAACCAGTGTTTCGTGCGCTTTTCTCTATTGCCCCGGCAGTTCCCCACGGACTCCGTCAAGGTAGCGTACATTCTCTCCCTGCTCGATGGAAAGGCCCTGGTGTGGGCCTCCCCCCTGTGGGAGCGTAACAACTCCTCCTTGGATGACTTTCAGCAGTTTGTCACCAACTTTTGCCAAGTCTTTGACGAACCCGCCCACCAGGCCTCAGCCAAGTCAGATTTGCTACAGCTTCACCAAGGATCCCGTTCCCTGGCGGACTATGCAATGGATTTCAGAACTCTCACTCAGGAAGTAGGTTGGCAGGATGATAGCCTTAAAGCCATCTTCTTGGAAGGGTTGTCAGGACGCATCAAGGATGAGATTGCCACCTGGGATCTTCCGGAAGATCTTAATGCCCTCACTGAAATGGCTGCCCGCATCGATCGCCGCCTGCAACAGCAAGCATGAGAGTTACGCACGATAAAGCACAGCCCTGCCCGCAGTTCCTCACGCTCGCTGCCTTCACCCAGGCCTGCCCGTCCTGATGTTTCTGCCTCTGAACCCATGCAGTTGAGACGTGCCCCGCTCTCCCTTGAGGAGAGAAAACGCCGCTGCTCAATGGGCTTGTGCCTTTACTGTGGTCAGAAAGGCCATTTCTTGGCACGCTGCCAGAAGTATGCGGAAAACTCCAGAACCTAGGAGGTCGGGAGGAAATCCTCATAGGTTGTGCCACAGCTCCTCATAGTATGATACCCATTACCCTGGAATTTCCCGGAGGGTCCTTGGATACCCTCGCCTTCCTGGATTCCGGAGCCAGAGGTAATTTTATCCAGCAAAACTTGGTCTCTCAACTGCAGATTCCTAAGCAGAGACGAGAAGTTCCACTCTGGATTACCTCCATTCAGGGAACTATCCTTCCATTTCGCATATTGATCCCCACGGCTCCCATCACAGTCCGCACTGGGGCGATCCACTCGGAGGAGATAGCCTTCCTGATTCTCGAAAAGGCTGTCCACCCCGTGGTGCTGGGGCTGCCGTGGCTCCAAAAGCACTCGCCTGTGATCCAGTGGGATACTCTGCAAATCACTAAGTGGAGTCCCTATTGCCTCTCTCATTGCATGAAGGTTCCCAAGTTTCCAGCACTTCTGCTTTTGCACTCCGCCCTTGGACCTCCAGCGCCATACAAGGACTTTACGGATGTCTTCTCGAAGACAAAAGCAGAGATTCTTCCGCAGCTTCATCCATATGACTGCGCTATTGACTTGTTGCCCGGATCTATGCCACCTCAGGGTAGGGTGTACCCCTTGTCCCTGCCCGAGACAAGGGCCATGTCTGAGTACATTACTGAGAATTTGGCAAAAGGATTAATTCGCTCGTCAAAGTCGCCCACCGGGGCGGGATTCTTTTTCGTCAGCAAAAAAGATGGCTCCCTGAGGCCCTGTATCGACTACCAAGGGCTCAATGCAATTACCAAACGGGACCGCTACCCTCTCCCGTTGCTTTCAGAACTACTTGATTGGCTCCAAGGCGCAAGAGTCTTTACTAAGTTGGATCCTCGCGGGGCCTACAACTTAGTTAGAATCCGTCCAGGGGGCGAATGGAAGACCGCGTTCAATACCCAGGATGGGCATTACGAATACCTTGTAATGCCCTTTGGCCTTTGTAACGCCCCAGCGGTCTTTCAACACCTGATGAATGAGGTGCTACAGGATTTGCTCAAGTTCTGTGTGATCGTCTATCTCGATGACATCCTGATCTACTCCCGTGACCTGCCTACGCACCGCCAGCATGTTCGCCAGGTGCTCCAAATTCTCAGAGAGCACAGCTTATATGCTAAGCTTGAGAAATGCAGCTTTGAAAAGACTTCCTTGCTGTTCCTGGGGTATATTGTTTCAGCTGACGGCTTCCAGATGGATCCGGAGAAAGTCGCTGCAATTAGGAACTGGCCGCAGCCGAGGGGTCTCAAGGTGTTGCAACGTTTCCTCGGCTTTGTTAACTTTTATCGGCATTTTATTCTCGGCTATTCTCACATAGTGGCTCCTCTGACTGTGCTCACCCGGAAGGGAGCCAATGCAGTGGACTGGCCTGCCCAAGCCTGCCAAGCCTTCGAAGATTTGAAAAGAGCCTTCTTACAAGACACATGCCTCCACCATCCTGATCCCAGTCGGCCGTTCGTGGTTGAGGTTGATGCCTCAAATGTAGCTGTTGGAGCGGTGCTGAGCCAGCACTCCGACACTGGACAGCTTCTCCAGTGTTCCTTTTACTCTAGGAGGTTCTCCCCAGCTGAGAGCAATTACGGAGTCAGCGACAAAGAACTGCTCACCGTGAAACTCGCCCTGGAAGAATGGAGGCAGTGGTTGGAAGGAGCCAATCACCCCTCGCCATTTACATGGATCATAAAAATCTCTCTTTCCTCCGCCAA
Source organism: Rhinatrema bivittatum (assembly GCF_901001135.1). Lineage (NCBI taxonomy): Eukaryota > Metazoa > Chordata > Amphibia > Gymnophiona > Rhinatrematidae > Rhinatrema > Rhinatrema bivittatum. Next base: position 45,793,475 of record NC_042630.1, on the reverse strand, counting down.
TCCCAGCTCCTGAATCCGAGACAAGCCTGGTGGTCTTTGTTTTTTGACCGTTTTGACTTCACTCTGCTATATCGCCCTGGCTCAAAAAATGTGTGAGCAGACGCTCTGTCACGGTCCACCGAGATTGTGGAAACCCCTGAGAAACCCCAGTACATTTTGGATCCCAGGAAACTGTCTCGCCGCAACCTCCGTGTCTTCCAAAGAAAAGACCATAGTCCCACGCCGCTCTCATAGGGCCGTGCTGGCATGGGCCCATGAATCCCTCACTGGAGGGCATGCGGGCCGCACCGGTACGTTAGACCTCCTCAACCGGTACTATTGGTGGCCAATGGTAAGACAAGATGTTCGTCTCTTCATTGATTCCTGCCGCAACTGTGCATTGCAAAAACTGCTTGGCGGGAAACCTAGAGTGTTGTTACATCCCTTGCCTATCCCAGTGGAGCCCTGGACGCACATCTCCACAGACTTTGTGGTGGATCTCCCAGCATCAGACGGGAACACGGTCATCTGGGTTGTTGTGGACCGGTTCTCCAAAATGGCACATTTTGTTCCCCTGTCGAAATTGCCTTCAGCGCCTGACTTGGCTAATTTATTTGTTCAACATGTGTTCCGACTTCATGGCCTTCCCCAGGACATCGTAGCAGACCGAGGACCACAATTCACCGCCCGCTACTGGAAGGCATTAAGTAAATGCTTCAAAGTCCAGTTGAGTCTCTCATCAGCTTTCCATCCTCAGAGTAACGGGCAGACTGAACATACAAACCAGACTCTGAAGACCTTCCTGCGCTCCTTTGTAAATGAAAGACAAGACGATTGGGCCAAACTTCTCCCATGGGCGGAATTTTCATACAACAATCATACACACTCCGCTACAGGAAGTTCTCCCTTCTTAGCTGTCTATGGGAAGCAACTTCGGCCGCCCTTGCCCTCGCCTGAACCCAGTGCACTGCCAGCAGTGTATCTCTCTGCCCACCAGCTACTTGCACTCTGGATGTCTATCCGAAAGAAGATGCAAGGAGCTGCCCTTGCTGCCAAGATATGGGCAGACAGCCACCGTCAGCCAGCACCAGTCTACCTCCCAGGGGACCGTGTTTGGCTGAGTACAAAGAATTTACAATTTCGGATTTCTTCCCGCAGACTCGCCCCCAGATTCTGTGGACCATTTCACATTGCCGAGCATGTAGGAGCCATTTCCTATCACTTGCGCTTACCCTCCTCGATGCATGTGCACAATGTCTTCCATGTGTCGCTTTTGAAGCCTCTCATCCTCTCCAGGTACCATCCCCGAGCTCCCGAATCTGCAGATCCTTCCTTGCCAGGAGACACCACCTACCAAGTTCGGGAGGTTCTAGATGTCAGATTCCATCAACGTCGCTGGGAATACCTCATCACCTGGGAAGGTTGTAGATCTGAGGACAACACATGGGAGCCAGCCCGCAACATCCTTGATAAGGACTTATTGAAATCCTTCCATCAGGACCACCCAGGTAAACCCGGGCCTGCTAAGAGGGGGCATAAGAGAGGGGTACTGTTGTGGTCCCAGTCATGGCAGCTGCGACTAGGCCCTTACCTCCTTGGTCCCGGCCCATCTCCGACGGTCTGCGGCCCGTTTCGCGGCATCCCAGTGGGGGGGACGCCACCGAGGAGCCCTGCCTGGGCGCCTTCTCCCAAGGCGCGTGCGCAATCCACACTTATGAAGTCCGTTTCCCGCCACTGGAAGCTCCACCCTATTCATGACGTCAGACGCCACGGCCTATGTAAGGCCGCCGCGGAGCCCAGGACTTTGCCTTGCAATGGGGTTCCTTGCGGTCCTCTATTGCTCCATGCCCCGGAGTGTGCTATTGCGTTAACAACTCCGTTCCTGTCTGAGACTTGTTTCATTCTGTGCCCAAGTCTTGCTTCTGTCTGGCTTGCTTGCAGTAATCTGTTCTGCTTCAGTTCCAGTTTGGTTCCAGTAGCCAGTCCTGCTTCAGCTCCTGTCTAGTTCCAGTAGCCAGTTCTGATTCAGTTCCTGCTTGCTTCAGTCCTAGCCTGCTTCAGTTCCTGCCTGACTCCTGATCCCTGCCTGCCTGATCCTGCTCCAGCTTCCGTGATCTCCTAAGTCCCAGTGGCCGGGCTCCTCCCGGGGGATTACCGGCTTCCAGGGTGAAGCTCACGTCCAGCTCCCACCTGGTATCCGCCTCCCAACCTGTCACTCACCAGAGACTATAGTACACCTCTCCCCATTCTCTCACAGGTCAGCCCAAGGGTCCACTAAACAGTTCACTCACAACAACTTGTTCACTAATAGAGCTGTTGCCTGCCCTGCCTCAGCCTGGTCACACCAGTGTGCTGTCAGGGAGAGGTAAGAGTGTGCAGCATTCAGTGCAGTCCAGATATCACAGGTGAAATGCACACCCTCTATTCCTTAGCTAGCAGTGCTTGGATGTGACTGTGACACTGGTTGTACAGACTGGGGATGATCTTTCTGCTAAATGTGGTTCTGGAGGGGACTTTGTAATTTGGAACTAAGAACTTCAGCAAAAGCTTGAAACCCACATTCTCCACTACCTGCAAGGGCTGGTCATCAAGGGCAATCGTTTCCCCAATGCTCTTGGTTACAACTTTTGAGGCTGCCTGCCTCCTTCCCCAGGATAGTGTTACCGAACACCACCCCATTTACTCCATGGTGGGTTGTTACTTCTGACACATGGCATGGGGCTTCTGGCCTGCAACCTGACTCCTAGAAGGAGCTGAGGGCATGGGATGACTCTGCTCCTTTTCAACCACTTTATGCTGCCTGGAAAATTGGGTCCCCTGACTGGTACTGCCACAATCCCCAGATGTCAGTACTGTTGGGTGTTGCTTCTGCTTATGATGCATCATGCCAGATTTAGTTAGATGTCCCATTTGCTTGCCTCTGCTAATAGCCCTGGCACAGTAATTACAATGAGCAAAACACGGGTCCTCCATCACTTTAAAGTGGCTCTAGATCACAGATTTATTTCATGATCCCTTCTCTATATCCTTGGGAGTGGATGCTGGCACTGGGGTTGAAGTAGTGGATGCACCCTGAGAAGTAATGCCAGGGGCATCAGTCACACTCTGTGCCTGCGCTGACTCTCTTCCTCCTCATCATCATCAGTTTCATCTCTCCCCTCCATTACTGAAGTGGAGGCAAAGATAGAAACAACTAATCATCCTAAACCACCTTCACCTATTACTTCTTCCATTTCTGATTATGAGAATCCCACACAAGATGATTCTTCATCGGAATCAGAAGCAAACAGTCTGTGCTACATTTTCAATGCTAAATCGAGTCTTCTGTCGCACTGCTGCTTTTGGGTCTCACCCTTTTGTCTTGCATGCCTCAGCTTCCACTTCCCTCACCTCCAAAACAACAGGGTCAGAAACATGTGGAGGCAGTGCATCATCTTTAAATTTCAGTTTTTTCCAGATGGAACTGCCTGCCCCTCCAGAGATTTTAGATTGCAACAGCTCCCTTCTTAACTTTAATGGGGGACTGGCACTGCCTTTTGAAGTGCCTCCTCTGCCACTCTCAATCACTCATCTACCTTTCCCTGCCATCATGGATTTAATGTCACTGCCTACTAGGGATTTCAATTAAAATAATTATTTCTTTATTGGTGAATGAACACCTCTGTACCAATATATCATGCCTAGCTAAAATTCTTGAAAATGTTGTGAATAATCAACTCTCAGTACATCTAGAAATAAATAACCTGCTTTTTCCATCACAACACGGCTTCAGAAGATTTTATAGTACCAAAACCTTACTAGGGGCATTACATGATACCATTTTAAGAGGAACAGATAATGGCCAGACCTACTTTTTGATGATGCAGAATATTTCTTCATCATTCGATACAGTAAACCATGCTACCTTGCTAGATAGACTGAATGAAATTGGTGTACAAGAAACTACATTAGCCTGTTTTAAATCCTATTTGGAAAATAGATTATTTAAAATTAAGATTAATAATACTGAATCAGAGTTTTAATCTTCATTATGGTGTCCCCCAAGGATCTTCACTCTCTGCTATGCTTTTTAATATTTATATGTTTCCTCTCTATAAACTTTTAATTGCTCTTAATATTACATATTTTATTTATGCTGATGTGCAGATTTTAATCCCCATTGAAAATTCTACTAGCCTTACTTTAAAAATTTGGGATATTTATTTAGTAGCTATTAAAAAATTGTTATCCAAATGAATTTAGCTCTTAACGACAAAAAAATGGAAATCTTGTACATTTGCCCAAAATTAAGCCCTTTGAAGGAACTTGAAATATTGGAAGCTGCAAAAGGTTATCCCATTACGCCGGATGTTTGTGATCTGGGAATAATATTAGATTGTGAGGTTAGCCTGAAGAAATGGATAAATAAAACAGTTAAAGATGGATTTTTTAAGTTGAATATTTTAAAGAGAGTAAAACGATTTTAGGACAATCTTACAAGCATTGATTTTTGCTAAATTAGACTATTTCAACACCCTTTTGCAGGGCATTCCTGCTAGCACTATGCGACTGCTACAGCTCCTGCAGAATTCTGCTGCAAGGGTATTGACTAACACAAAGAAATTTGAGCACATCACTCCTGTACTGAAAGAGCTTCATTGGCTCCAAATGGGATACAGGTCACAATACAAAGCACTTACATTAATACACAAATCCCTATATAACGAGAAGGTTGTTTGATTAAATGCAGTGCTACATTTTCATGTCCCATCATGAATAACCAGATCTGCGAACACTGGACTATTACCAATTCTGACAATAAAATCTGCTCATATAAACACTGTTAGAGAAAGAGCTTTATCTATTGCTGGTCCCACCTTTGGAACTCTTTACCACCATAGCTGAGGATGGAATTGGATATCAGAGTTTTTAAAAAAGGAGTCAAAACTTGGCTTTTTAACCAAGCCTTTAACAATAAGGATTGATTTCTTTTATTATAATTTTTAGTGATACTCCTCTTTATGTTACATTTTGTATTTTTAAAATGTGCTTTGATCTATAGTTTTATTTTTATTTTAAGATGTGCTTTGATACATAGTTTTTGTATTTCAGCTAATGCTGAGACAGATTTTATATTTTAAATTAACTTGTTTTAAAAGTTATCCTCCTTTTATACGCAAATGTAGTAACCAACATTTGATTTATGTTGTAAACCAACGCAATATGTATTGACATGAATGCCGGTATACAAAAATCATTAAATAAATAAAAATAAATATGTGAGTCTGGAAAACTGCCCACAGATGCACAGTGCAGTGCCTTGTTGACTTAAAAGAGCACTGTTGTACCAATATATCGGGCCGATACAGTAAAAGTCATGGGAGAGTGGGCGAGTGCCTGTTTCCCGGCGCACGCACAGGCCACTCTCCAGCACGCGCGATTTAGTATCGGCCCACATGCAAATGAGGGCCCACGGTAAAAAGAGGTGCTAGGGACACTAGCGCATCCCTAGCGCCTCTTTTTTGATAGGAGCGGTGGCTGTCAGCAATAGGGATGTGCAGAGCAAAAGTTTATGTCCATATGTCCATATGTCCAAAGGGGGTCCCATTTGCGGTCAATATGGACATAAACAGAATTCAATGAGTTGAGTATATGTCCATATGTGCAAATAAAAATTTAAACCCCTCACCCTCCTTAATCCCCCCCCCCAAGACTTACCACAACTCCCTGGTGATCCAGCGAGGAGTGAGGACGCCATTTCTGCAATCCTTTGCGAGGAGCACGTGACGTCGGCGCCACGTCGAGTGACGCGGCGTCACGTGATTCCCCGCGGGGTCACGCTGGAACGCTCGTTCGGCCCAAAAGGAACTTTTGGCTAGCTTGGGGGGGGCCTCCTGACCCCCCCAAGCTGGCCAAAAGTTCCCGCGGGGAATCACGTGACGCCGCGTCACTCGACGTGGCGCCGACGTCACGTGCTCCTCGCAAAGGATTGCAGAAATGGCGTCCTCACTCCTCGCTGGATCACCAGGGAGTTGTGGTAAGCCTTTGGGGGGGATTAAGGAAGGTGAGGGGTTTACATTTTTATTTTGGATCAACAATCGCGATTTCCAACATATCCAACATAGCTATGTTGGATATGTGGGAAATCCGATCGTTTATGTCTCATCACTTTTTTAAGTTAAAAAAAAAATATAAGTAGCATTTTACATATGCGGTCAATACGAATGCACACCCCTAGTCAGCAAGTTTGACAGCCAATGCTCAATTTTGCCAGCATCGGCTTTCAAACCTGCTGGCAGCCACGGGTTCGGAAACCGGACCTCGGCAAAATTGAGCATCTTGTTTTCAACCTGTGAGCTGTGGGCCAATTTTAAATTTTTTTTAAAAATTTTTAACTTTTGGGACCTCCGACTTAATATTGCCATGATATTAAGTCAGAGGGTGTACAGAAAAGCAGTTTTTACTGCTTTTCTGTGCACTTTCCCGATGCCGGCAGAAATTAGCACCTACCTTTGGATAGGCAGTAATTTCTGAAAGTAAAATGTGCGGCTTGGCTGCACATTTTACTTACTGAATCGTGCGGGAATAACTAATAGGGCCATCAACATGCATTGCATGTTAAGGGCGCTATTAGTTTCGGGGGGGTGGGGGGTGGATGCGCGTTTTCGACGCACTATTACCCCTTACTGAATAAGGGGTAAAACTAGCGCGTCAAAAATGTGCATCCAAACACGGGTTAACAGTGAGCTCCACCAGAGCGCACTGTACTGTATTGGCCTGTATGTGAGTCTGGAAAACTGCCCATAGATGTACAGTGCAGTGCTTTGTTGGCTTAAAAGAGCACTGCTGGACCAATATATGGGAGTCTGGAAAACTGCCCACATACGCACAGTGCAGTGCCTTGTTGGCTTAAAAAGGCATGGAGAGACAGTCTGAATTCAATAAAAAAAAGTGCAGTTAAAAAAAAAGGCTGGCTGGCACAGCATCAAAAATGAAGAAATATCTTTTTCAATGGAAAATACTATCAAAATAGCTAGCAATTGAATACAGATTTGAGACACTCTGAGAAGCCTCAACAGCAACGACCTTTGCAGGCAAAAACTCTAACAGAAAGTGCATATCACGCCACGTGCTTAAGGTATAAATAGTACAGCATCATCAGGAACAGCGCTACAGAGCACTGAGTGAGAGCAGTGATTGGCTACATTAGAAAAATGCTTAGCTCTGATAGGTTGCATTCTCGACTTCTTGCCAACCTGTCTGACCCACTCTATGAAGTCACTTTTGACTCACAGGAAAGGGCTGGTTTTTGCTATCACTTATTTCAAACGGCCGCTAAGAAATCACTGCGAACCAAAAGAATGAAACTAATATGATTAATATGATATGTTTCATTCGTGGGGGATCGCCATGCATTTCACAGACTCACACATCAAATGAAAAGGGGCATTGAAAATGAATGTGCATCCCTATTTATTTGTTTCAATTAAAATTCTTTATAAGATGCATGGAAGGTCACTAACTCTTTTTTCCCCATTAGCTGTGCCCCAGTCTTCTGCACTTCGAACTGCACTGGGCCACAACTCCCAGAGATTACGGGTCCTTGTATGATTTAAAGTACAGAATACCTGGAATGCACCTGTTGGGGAGGAATGTGTCATGCATCGAACAGGAGACACTGACTAGAATCAAATGTGATATCTCTCCTGTGAGTAAGAGCCCATTATGACATCACACTTGTAAGTTAATCTCTGGTGACATCACTCTTATGAATGACAGAATCATAACATCAGTCCTGTCAGTTAAAGGCATTTGTCACATTCTTAAGAGTTATTAACTATACAGGAATTGTGATCTATGTTGTGATTTGTTTGGAGCTGAGGCATTAGACATTAGGAGAGCTGGCATCTTATAATATCTCATGCCTGCATGTCTTAAAAATGATTTGATTTCAAATTAATATGAGTTGGAATACCATGAGCTTTAGGAAGAAGATTACATTGGTGGGACTGGTGAGGTGATTAATTTCTAGGGAAGGTTTTTTTCTGAGATTTCAGCAGATCACTGTGTTTGGAGACAAGAAGGAATATTTTCTCAATGTGGACACTGCTCCTCCCACATCACCAGGGGCAGTAGGACAACTTGAAGAAGATTGGGCTTGGTGGATGTCTGGTCATCTTTCTGTCTTAACAGCTATGTAAATCTGTAACTCTAATCCTATTGTGTATGTAGTGGTTTTGAGTGGTTTATTTTCTGTCTAAGAAGCACCTTCTATTTGTCCTTGGTGCACACCTACTACATGTATCCTTGGTATCTTATTCACCGAACATCTGACCGCTGAAGATTTCTACGTAGCATGGCAATGCTCAGGTATGCAATAATTCTGGATACTGCTGAACACAGATGGGCTGTGAATCCCTGAAATCCCACTGTCACTCCTTGTGACCTTGGGCAAGTCATTTTACCTTCTGTTGCCTCAGGTACAAAATTATAGGGTCATTCATCAAAATGCGTCATTGAGTTAATGCAAGCGATAATGCATTAACGCCATAACACATGTGCTAATAATGCTATCGTGCGGCGATAAACTCTAAACCACCACCAACACCTCACCTTGAGCTATTAAATGATCCTCTTATAGGCAGATAAATACTTGTGTACTATAGGTATATAAATACTTGTCTACTATGTCTTGTCTATTATAGATAGTCTCTCTCTCTCTCTCTCTCATTATCTTTCTATTTCAGTGAAAAAGGTTTACTGCACCATGCAATTCTAGGGATCAGATTGTGAACCCTGTGGGGATAGGGATATACCTATAGTACCTGAATATAATCCACTTTGAATATAAATAAATGGGGTGATTTTTGGATTGAGCAAGATAAAAGTGACTCTTAAATAAAAGTTCATGAGTCTATATATGAAATGCCTTGGGAACGCCCAGATATATGAAAACAATCCTGTCCATGCACCAGTTTAACAGTGTCAGCACAGGGATGTGTGAGCAGGCACAATGCAGGGAACCTCAGGCAGACAGATTGTTACAATTCAATGAATTGAACCCTTGGGCCACAATGACAAGGTAGAAAGGCTTACCGTGGTTCCTCGTTGGTGGGAGATGAACCTCAGGGCCAGCAGCCAGAGTTACCAGTAGGTCAGTGGTATCGACAGTCCAGAGTCGAGGCAGGCAGCAAAGAGACAAAGTCCAGTATCCAAAGCAGGGTCAGAGGCAGGCAGCAGGCAAGGCAAAGTCCAGTATCCAAAGCAGGGTCAGAGGCAGGCGGCAGGCAAGGCAAAGTCCAATATCCAAAGCAGGGTCAGAGGCAGGCGGCAGGCAAGGCAGAGTCTAGTATCCAAAGCATAAATCAACGCAAGGCAGGAGACACACCAAGCTGGACCTATTGCAAGGCACTGGCAATACTTCAGAAGCCTACTTATATAGTCCTGGGTGAGGAAGTGGTTCCTGGGAGCCTGGAACTACTTCCTGTTGCTGCTCCTATAAGTGGGGGGAGGAGCCAAGCACCTGTGTCACATTGGGGCTAAGGTGGCCCCTGCGGGAGCCATGCTGCTGGCTCCCTGCAGTCTTAGCCGATGATGAGGCCGCGCAGAGAGTACCGAAGAGACCCGCCTCTGCCACTGCCGGTAGGGGTCAGCCCTCGCCGATCGCAACACAGATCATATCAGGTATTTCTGCATGCACAGATTTCTTCGGTAGCATAAGATTTTTTTTAGTTTTTGGGTACTTGCCACGTACTTGTGGCTTGGATCGGCCTCTGTTAGAAACAGGATGCTGGGCTTGATGGACCATTGGTCTGACCCAACATGACGATTTCTAATGTTCTTATTACTTATGCCAGCAGCACCAGACTGAACCACATTTCTGGCAGACCGAGTTTGTTTATGTATTCTATCCTCCACTTACTATTAGGTTGGATTATTGAGACACATGTTATTTAGGGTGACCTCTGAAAGGGTGATAGTGACTTCAACTAATTCTAAAAATTGTGACTAGATTATTAGTCGGAAGTGACCCTCGAGAACATGTTACCCCTATTTTGGCCAATCTCCGCTGTGTACCAGTGAAGGAAAGGATTGAGTTTAAGGTGCTGACCATGGAGTTTACATGTATTCAGGGACTCATCTGAGTGAATGAGAATAATGTGCCTCCGCCTATTTTACATTCACAGCTTGGGTGATTGCTTCAAACACCATCACCGAGAGATATTTGATTAGCTGCAATAAGGAATTATTCTTCCTGCAAGGTGGTTCCCTTTCTCTGGAAAAGGTTTTCTCTGTATCTTAGGCAGAGAAGTGATCTTTAGTCCTTTAGATGTAAAGCTCTGGAATTTGTTGCCAGAGAATGCAGTTAGTGCAGCTGGGTTCAAAAAAGGTTTGGATAAGTTCTTGGAGGAGAAGTCCATTAACTGCTATTAATCAAGTTGACTTAGGGAATAGCCACTGCTATTAATTGCATCAGTAGCATGGGATCATCTTAGTGTTTGGGTAATTGCCAGGTTCTGGTGGCCTGGTTTAGCCTCTGTTGGAAACAGGATGCTGGGCTTGATGGACCCTTGGTCTGACCCAGCATGGCAATTTCTTATGTTCTTATGTTCTTTTGTAAGTGAGAGCCTGATCATCTATGCTCATCTATGATGCCTGTCCTCATCATAGATGAGCAGTTTTGGCCTTAAGTTAGGTCACATTGGGTCAGTATTTGAAAGTAAGGAGCTTTGGTGAGTCAACCAGGGATATTAAAGGAGGAAAGGGGAGGGGTCTTGTTGGCAGGGGTTGTACAATGGTGCCAATTGGCTTTCCTTCCTGTGCCCTGTTCTTTTATGACCATAAATCATACAGTTGTGAAGTAAGCAGGTGTAAAACAACATGGCGCCCATCACAGAGCCGACCAGTGCCATTGTATTAGTGCACTGCAGGGACTGAAGAGACTGGAACTCAACTCTGCCTCTTTCTATATAGGAGGGACGGGTAAGAATAGGACAGGGGAAGTGAAGAAATATTACTTTTCAATTTCAGGTTTATTTTCGTCAGACAAATTAATCAAACCAAAATAAACATTGAACAAATCAACATCCTGAGAAAAAAATCCCAAAACAAAAAATTAATAACATGAAAATATTTTGGTGCACAAACCTATCTATATGATAACCTGAAAAGTAGTAAGTGCAGATGGAGCCATTTTGTGTACCAGTGATGTCATTGATGACATCAATCAGTGAGAACTCCTGAAACTTTTTCTTTTAATAAATTCACATCCAGACAGGATGGACACTGGGAGGCCATTTTGCAGGGTCTGAGGTCCTCTGAACTCCCCAACTCCATTCATGTCCTGTGGTAATCTTCCTCCTATAGAGGGACATTTTGTACCAAATATTTTTCTTGGAGCTTTTACAACTAATTCTGTTCTCTCCCACATTATGGGGAACTTTGATTACCACTTTACAATTTAAAGAGCTGTCAGGGTGCAGATGGTAAATTGGATAAGATATACATCAACTAAATGGAAACAGTATATTGGTAGAAGTCTTCCCCAAAGAGTTGGAAATCTAGTTTGATAATCTCATCAATACAGAAATACTACGTAATGGTAAGAGAGAGAGAACGTTGAGGAGCAAACTTTTTAAATGGAAAAAGGGTTAAAATGAACTGATGACCCCCAAAGGCTGACAAATGATCAGTGCAAGTGAAGCTCAGATCAGACTTTCTGAAATATTCCATAACTACAACTGGAGCAGAGCAGAATGAGAGTCCAAAAACTTATTCTCTCTATGGATCAATCATTTGTGAATTTTTCAGGGAGCTCAGACACAGAACCACAAATTTCCCTTAATTGATTGTGAGACTTTTTACAATTTCCCAGATGCACAGAGCACAGTTTTCTCTCCATGTCCCTTTCTTAAAATATTTAAGATACCCAGGGTGCCCCTGCCTGATCCACAGTGGAGGAGAGGAGGCAGCGCTGCAGGACAGGTAAGGAGAAACCTCAGCAATCCTGCAACATGAGTCTTTAATGCCTTCTGTGAGCTGCGTTTTCTCATCAGATACAATTTACAGTTTTATTCAGAAGCTTCCACCCGGCTCAGACCCTCTTAGCCAAGAGCGGACGAGAGGAGATCACCCCGGTGTCCTTTTCCCTACAAATATATTTTCTCAGGGAATGTAAAATGTGTTTATCATGATTAAATCCATCAATATTGAAGGAGAGGAGCTGCAGGGATCTGATGTGCAGGGGCAGCATGAAGCCTGTTTGAAGAGACACAGATGCGACTGAATCTAACTGCAAAACGTAAGTAATTTCATATGTGTTAGATGTTAGAGCTGTGAACTAAGAACAAAAGATACTTCTGAGTTCTAATCAATGTTCTGACTTAGTGTGTGACCTTGGGGGAATCACTTTATATCTCCAGGTCTCAGTTCTAATCCCCACCTCTGTCACTGACTCTCTGAGTGTGATCTCTGCCCTTGTGACCCCCTCACTCACCTGCAGTTCCAGTCACTGACTCGTATTTATTTATTTATTATGGGACTGTATGGAAAGAGAGGAGTTTATTAATACCCCTAGGTCATGAGCCTTTGATCAAAGAGGTGTAACTTGCCCTTGTTCTCTTATACAAGTTGGGCATTTGATATTTATGTCCTTTGGTGATTTTCAGCATCATTAGGATGATCACAGAAATCTGATTTACAAAAACAGTACTGCAGTTTCCTCCCAGCACAGTTACCAGCAGTGTGAGGGAGAACAGCATATCAGGGCGATAAAACAGGAAATCCCCTGCCCCCGAGTGGATCCTGGTTCCCAAAGAAGGAGACAGATCAGAGCTCTTTCCCATTAATACTCGGGCAGATCTGTAAGAGGAGGGGGGATCTCCCAGCTGGCAGCAGAGCCTTCCTGCAGCCTTGGAGCCCTCCAGTCTGTGACTCGCTCACTGTACATCTCTGATGTGTGAAAAGTAAGAGGCGCCGGAATTTCAGTTCTGCGCCAGAACAGGATGAGAAAAGTGAAAAATGCCTGAGTCAGATTCCTTTGCACAGATTTGAACTGGCAGCAACTTTTTCTCACAGAAATAATTATGCACAACTTGTGGAAGGGTAAAAACAATGTACAGAAAGGAATCCCAATGAGCAAATATTAATGTGTGCAAGAAAATTGTGGAGAATTTTGCTGGATTCTTAAGTTTAGCATTTTGGGAGAAATTCACTCTAGGAATGTGGTGGTGTAGTTAGAGATATAAAAGAATTAAAAAAATCTTTTGCATTTCTTGTAAATTTCACTCATCTTGGGTCTTCTTGGCTTACACATACTGAATTTCTCTGTTCCTTCCACGTCAGATTTGGAAAATGCTGAAAACCTCCTGACCAGATTCAGAAGTTGTAAAGTATTCCTTTATGGTATTTTACTTATTTAAAGTATTAACGACTCACTTTATGCAAAATGTTAGGTGAGTTACAGTCTTACACATACTCATAAAACTAAAATTCTTATAAACCTATTTTAGAGCAGACATTTAAAGCAAGAAACATGTCACGAGTACTATGAACTCTAGCATGCACCTGTGAGAAATGGAAGTAGTACAGATCAGCTCTCCCACGAAGTCTCAGTTATTAATTGATGTCTGTTTCAAAAAAGAAAACTTCCCTTGCCTGAAGAATCCACCGTCTTTCCAATTCACGTCCCTTCATGGTTTCATGGTCTCCGAGAGAGCCATAAATGCCTCCGTAGGCAGGGCGCCTTGACATTTTCTCTAAAAGTTTTAAAATCTCTTTCAGCCCTTAGGATAATTGCTTTTTCATTCGCCTGACAAAACAGGAAAGTACATTTCCACTTCATTCTTTACTTTTATACTTGCAATATTGAAAATTACACAAAATTGTTTATAAAAAGGTAACGGGACAATTCTGGATTGTACCTGTCCCCCCTTGTGTTATAAGGTGAGGGTCCTTAATGTAAATTTATTTCTGTCACTGTGATACTCTGCCTATGATAAGTAAAGAAAATGGAAGAGGCACGTGTATCATGTGCTACTGAAATTGTTGAATTTGAGGTTAGTGACTCTGTTTACTGTGATGTTTCTGTTTTCCCATTGTTGCAGTGCATACAGAGACTGGCTTGTTGTGATTTTAGTCTGCACGTATGTGTTTATACTTTATGGTCTCTTTATTCTGCATATGATGAGGGTCTGTCTGTGTTCTGCATGTGGGACTTAGGTGAGGTATTCTGCTAGCATGTACTTTCTATTTAGGGATCTATAGCAGCCTGATTTGTTTTGTTTTTCTAGCAGGAGGTGTATTGGGGTTTTGGGGCTTGGTGTAATATTGCAGTGTTGCCTTTCAATAGATAAAGTTGTTACTGTTTGAATATGGCAAGTTTCCTATAGGTTCTGAGTATGTTTTCTGCAGGAGTTTGTATTATACATTGTCCCTGGTAGTGGAGGGAGTTTGTGCTTCTGTTACTGAGATGACACCAGAATCTGAATATTATTTTTTATGGTGAGTGGTAAGGGGAGATATCTTTGTTCTGCTCTGCACCTGTTGCTGTGGGGGAGTTTCTGTGAATGCAGGGTATTGTAGAATGTGAGGTGCAGGATTTATATGGAGAAGCTCCAATGGGGAGACTCGGGAAATATTTCTGCACAGAAAAGGTGGTGAATGCATGGAAGATCTCCTGGAGGAGGCTGTGAAGATGAGAACAGTAATGGAATTCAAAAGGCATGGGACAGACACAGAGGATCCCTACTGGCTACAGAATGGAAATGAAAAAATGGGGATCTTTTCTATTACAACTAAGGTTTACTTATCTGCACTGCATGGCAGTTGCTTCCACCCTTACAAAGGGCTTTGGGGGGAGCCTGCAAGTAGGGGCAGTTACTACCACCCTAATAAAAATCTGCTGGGCAGTCTGGATGAACCATTTTAAGAACATAAGAACATAAGAACATGCCATACTGGGTCAGACCAAGGGTCCATCAAGCCCAGCATCCTGTTTCCAACTGTGGCCAATCCAGGCCATAAGAACCTGGCAAGTACCCAAAAACTAAGTCAAATTAATTAATAGCAGGTAATGGACTTCTCCTCCAAGAACTTATCCAATCCTTTTTTAAACACAGCTATACTAACTGCACTAACCACATCCTCTGGCAACAAATTCCAGAGTTTAATTGTGCGTTGAGCAAAAAAGCACTTTCTCTGATTAGTTTTAAATGTGCCCCATGCTAACTTCAAGAAGTGCCCCCTAGTCCTTCTATTATCCAAAAGAGTAAATAACCGATTCATATCTACCCGTTCTACACCTCTCATGATTTTAAACACCTCTATCATACCCCCCTCAGCCGTCTCTTCTCCAAGCTGAAAAGTCCTAACCTCTTTAGTTTTTCTTCATAGGGGAGATGTTCCATTCTCCTTATCATTTTGGTAGCCCTTCTCTGTACCTTCTCCATCGCAATTATATCTTTTTTGAGAATTGTACACAGTATTCAAGGTGCGGTCTCATCATGGAGCGATACAGAGGCATTATGACATTTTCCGTTTTATTCATCATTCCTTTTCTAATAATTCCCAACATTCTGTTTGCTTTTTTGACTGCCGCAGCACACTGAACCGACGATTTCAATGTGTTATTCACTATGACACCTAGATCTCTTTCTTGGGTTGTAGCACCTAATATGGAACCCAACATTGTGTAATTATAGCATGGGTTATTTTTCCCTATATGCATCACCTTGCACTTATCCACATTAAATTTCATCTGCCATTTGGATGCCCAATTTTCCAGTCTCACAAGGTCTTCCTGCAATTTATCACAATCTGCTTGTGATTTAACTACTCTGAACAATTTTGTGTCATCTGCAAATTTGATTATCTCACTCGTCGTATTTCTTTCCAGATCATTTATAAATATATTGAACAGTAAGGGTCCCAATACAGATCCCTGAGGCACTCCACTGTCCACTCCCTTCCACTGAGAAAATTGCCCATTTAATCCTACTCTCTGTTTCCTGTCTTTTAGCCAGTTTGCAGTCCACGAAAGGACATCGCCACCTATCCCATGACTTTTTACTTTTCCTAGAAGCCTCTCATGAGGAACTTTGTCAAACGCCTTCTGAAAATCCAAGTATACTATATCTACCGGTTCACCTTTATCCACATGTTTATTAACTCCTTCAAAAAAGTGAAGCAGATTTGTGAGGCAAGACTTGCCCTGGGTAAAGCCATGCTGACTTTGTTCCATTAAACCATGTCTTTCTATATGTTCTGTGATTTTGATGTTTAGAACACTTTCCACTATTTTTCCTGGCACTGAAGTCAGGCTAACCGGTCTGTAGTTTCCTGGATCACCCCTGGAGCCCTTTTTAAATATTGGGGGTTACATTTGCTATCCTCCAGTCTTCAGGTACAATGGATGATTTTAATGATAAGTTACAAATTTTTACTAATAGGTCTGAAATTTCATTTTTAGTTCCTTCAGAACTCTGGGGTGTATACCATCCGGTCCAGGTGATTTACTACTCTTCAGTTTGTCAGTCAGGCCTACCACATCTTCTAGGTTCACCGTGATTTGATTCAGTCCATCTGAATCATTACCCATGAAAACCTTCTCCATTACGGGTACCTTCCCAACATCCTCTTCAGTAAACACCGAAGCAAAGAAATCATTTAATCTTTCCGCGATGGCCTTATCTTCTCTAAGTGCCCCTTTAACCCCTCGATCATCTAACGGTCCAACTGACTCCCTCACAGGCTTTCTGCTTCGGATATATTTAAAAAAGTTTTTACTGTGAGTTTTTGCCTCTACAGCCAACTTCTTTTCAAATTCTCTCTTAGCCTGTCTTATCAATGTCTTACATTTAACTTGCCAATGTTTATGCTTTAGCCTATTTTCTTCTGTTGGATCCTTCTTCCAATTTTTGAATGAAGATCTTTTGGCTAAAATAGCTTCTTTCACCTCCCCTTTTAACCATGCCGGTAATCGTTTTGCCTTCTTTCCACCTTTCTTAATGTGTGGAATACATCTGGACTGTGCTTCTAGAATGGTATTTTTTAACAATGACCACACCTCTTGGACATTTTTTACTTTTGTAGCTGCTCCTTTCAGTTTTTTTTCTAACAATTTTTCTCATTTTATCAAAGTTTCCCTTTTGAAAGTTTAACACGAGAGCCTTGGATTTGCACACTGTTCCTTTTCCAGTCATTAAATCAAATTTGATCATATTATGATCATAATATGATATTATGATATTATGATCACTATGACGTCCGACCTAACCTTTCCCTCCTGGGTAGTAGGCCTTGAGGAGATATCCTCGGTATGAAAGGACAGTGCATCACCTGGAGAGCAGGTCCTTGCTATAGGATCCTTTCCTACTACACCAGGTTGATGCTCTCCAATCATGAGACCTTCTTCCTCCAAGGCAGCACCAGGGCTGCCAGTCTGAAGTTGGGACTTGGCTACTATGTGCCTGAAGGTCTCATCTATATGCCTCTCTGTCTGCCTCAGCTCCTCCAGGTCTGCCACTGTAGCCTCCAGAGATCAGACTCGTTCTCTGAGAGCCAGGAGCTCTTTGCATCGCATGCACATGTACAACTTCTCACCAGTGGGTAAAAAATCATACATGTGACACTCGATGCAAAAGACTGGGAAGCCCCCCTCCTGCTGCTGGACTGCTGCCTTCATCTCAATTTTGATCAGTTCCTAGTTATATTTTAGGTTGCTATGGGAGTAGGAATGTATCTAATTAATGTCCTTTAAATGTATTAGTGAATTCACTATGTGTCTGGTAGTGGCCTACAGGGGTCTGATCAAACTCTCAATAAAGTTTTTGTTATTGTTTTTTTTTTTTTTGTTTTGTGAACATGGCTCCTGCCTATAAATTAAAGGATGAGCTAGGGGTGGGTGGGTTGGGAAATACAAACAGTCTAACTTCAGTTAGTCAGCCAGAGTGACTCACTGCTCTTTTGAGTAACAAATGTTCGTATCTATTCAAACCAAATCACACTACCTCAACACCTTTCCAAGGTGAGTGCTGAACTGAACTTTTCAACCTTTTTACTTAGGTATACACTGCTCCAAGCTTATTTCAATCTTCTGGCTACTTTGTTGTTTTGTTTGTTTGTTTTTAATATACACAAACACTCTAACTTGTGCTTAGTAGTTGCCTTACAGACATTAAAAATAAACACACTATCTACTGCTTACTAGCTGCCTTACTGACTGACTATTTAAAAATACAAACAGTCTAACTTCTGTTTATTCGCTGCCTTACTATTAAAAGCATAAACACACTAAATAATATTCCTAAATAGTTAACTTTGCCCCAGTACTTTTAAAAAAGAAAATGTCCCAAGCAAAAACTGATTGATTCCTTTCAGCCACCAGCAAGGTGATCCTCTCCTCTCAGTGCTCCCACTGGTCTTTATCTTTTGTCTGGAAATCTTATTTTTCAAATTGTGTTGATTCTAATCTTTTCTTTCTGTTTATTCTACCATCTTTTCCAGGGTCTCCTTTTATTTAATTTTCTTCTCTTTTCTCCAGTCTTTTTCACTTCTTCCTTTACATTTGTCTCTGACTGATTTTTCATGTTCATCACATTTCTTCATTTCTTTTTTTTTGCCTCTAGCCACTCATATTAGATGTTACCCTTCCTTCTTTTGGTTCCCAATCTCTTCTCAATTCTCACCTACCCACCAGTTTTCCATCTCCCTGCTCTCTCATTCTTTCTTCATCTTCTATTCCTCCACCACTTAGTCCCTATTTCCTCTCTTTATAAACTTCTCTCCAATCCTCAACTATTTTCCCTTGCCCCTCTCTCCTCTGTTTTCCATGTCCTCCCCTGCCTCCTGGCTCTTTCTTTTGCCTTTTATCAACTATCCAACATCTGAGTCTACTGCTTTTACCACCTCAACCTTATTCCGACCATCTTACCACTCCAAAACACCCCTGTCCATTTCTCTTAGGGGGGGCACACATTTTCTCTCTCCCCTGTCACACATACACTCTTTCTCTCCCTCTTTCATCTCCCTCTTTCTCGCACATACACACATAATTTCTGACACATACATATTCTCTCCCACACAAATGCTCTCTCTCCCCTGTCACACATACATAACACATGATCTCTCTCACTTTCCCCTGCCACACACACACATACATGCTCACTCTCTCTCCAGAACACATACACCTACCTCTCTCTCCCCCACATACATACATGCTCTCTCTCCTTCCTTTCTCCTACACACAAATACAAGCTCTCTCTTCCCACCACACACATATGCTTTCTCTCTTCATGCCACACACACACATATGTTGTCTCTCTCCCTACCGCACACATATGCTCTCTCTCCCCCTGCCACACATATACTCTATCTCTTCCCACATACACACATATATACTTGCATTCCATCCGCCACATACATACATGCTTTCTCCCCCACATCCATTCATACTCTCTTGCCCACCCACATACAGCACATACAAACATACATTTTCTCCTCCCTCCCTCCCACACACACACACACATGCTTATTCTCCCCCCACATAAATAATGATCTCTTTCCTCCACTCACACACACACACACACACACACACACACATATATATATATATATATATATATATATATATATATGCTCTCCCTCTCCTCCCACACACACATACTCGAGCTCCTCTCCTCACCCACATATATGCTCTTTCACTCCCACACACATGATCTCTTTTCCCCATACATGTATATATGTGCTCTCTTCCCCCTCATACAAGCTCACTCTCTCACCTTAAACACACAAACATGAATGTTCTCTCCCCCACACAGTTGTAAATATGCTTTCTCTCCCCTACATACAAATGTTCTCTATCTTCTCCCACATTTGTACATGCAAGATCTTTCTCTTCCCCCAAACACACAAACATACATGCTCTCTCCCTTAACAAAACACCTGAACAAAAATGGCACTTTTTCAATAAAGAGGATAAAAAAAGAAAATGCAGACCTATGAGGCCTGGGCTTCAGCCGCTGGCCCTGAGTCTGACCGTGGGTCAAGGCCCAGGCATCAGGACAGGGCCTCGGCATTCAGCCTGGGCTCGGGCTCGGGCCTAGGCTGAGGCCCAGGTGTCAGGATTGGGCTGAAGGCAGCACTGGATTCCCAGAGGATAAGTGGGGGTTAGAACATTTCTCCAACCTGGGGCTCAGGCTGGGTTTTGGCCAAGGCCCTAGCATTGGTCCATGGCCTAGGCTGAGATCCCGGTGTCACACTCAGACGTAGACTGTGGCCCCTGCGTCAGACCACAGCCTATGTCTAGGCAAGGCCCCTGCTCTGCACCTAGACCTAGGACATATGGGTGACTCTTTATTTTGCCTGATTTTCAAAACAATGAAATTCTAACAAATTTAAATTCTTTTGTTTTGAAAATGACCCAAATGAAATAGGAAATTTTGTCTCATTTCCTATTTTGTTTCTTCCAAATGCACATCCCTATTTTAGGCTCTAAGGTGCCCCCCACCTGATCCTCAGTGGAGGAGAAAACCCAGCAATCCTGTTACATGAAATGTTAATGCCTTTTGTGAGCTGCGTTCTCTCATCAGATATTATTTAATTGTGCCAAATGGATGGATGCTCTCTGGACAGTGTGGAAGTAAAGGGGAGTGTTCAGAAGCCAGATTTTAAGCTTTCTAACTGTTACCTAGATGTTCTTCTCTGACACAAAAGAAAGGGAAGTTTTGACTTCTTCCGTAGGCAGACCCAGCGTGGTTCCGACTATAACCAGGCTGCTTTAGTCTCAGTGAACTGCAAGCAGTCCCGGGTGTGGAGGGTGGGGGGCGGGGGGATAGAGGGGGTCTGCATGCACAGACTCTGGGCTCAGGCTCTCCTAGGTAAGAGCAGACCTGGGTGTGGAGGGTGGGGGCGGGGGAATAGAGGGGGTCTGCATGCACAGACTCTGGGCCCTGGCTCTCCTAGGTAAGAGCAGTCCCGGGTGTGGGGATAGAGGGGGTCTGCATGCACAGACTCTGGGCCCTGGCTCTCCTAAGCAAGACAAGAACAGGCTGGGCCAGACCAAGGTCCCAAGAGCCCAGCATCCTGTCTCTGCCAGTGGTCAGTCTGGGTCAGTTGCAAGCACCGGGCTGATCCTTCTCTTTTTAACCGGGAGTTTATCATAACTGAGTCTCCTACCTGTGCTCATGAGAAGCCACAGGGATGTGATGTGTCAGAGGGTAGGGTGGAGTCTGTCTGTAGGGACACTGATAAAAAAAACACTGATTAACTGCAAGTATGTAACTGAATATCTCAGTATAATATATTATTTAAAGTGTGCTCTGGTGTTAGAGTTGTGAACTAGGAACCAAAAGAAATTCTGAGCTCTAATCCCCAGCTCTTCCTCTGGTTCTGTGATGTTGGGGAACTCATGTGATCAACCTGTGCCTGAGTTCATTTTTCTAAACATGATTTTATTGACAAATCTGATTCCTTTCAATTGTATAGATAACAAATACCATTCACAGCTATGAGCAGCAACTTTACTCTGATGCCATATTCATATGTTTAGCAAAACTGATTATGTGATGTCTATATTTTTTATTTTATCATCTGCAAACTTTCTAATTCCCTCATTCCTGTCCCCCAGTGCTATTCCCGGGTTCTGTCACTGACCCTGTATAAACCTGATGAGGTGCAGATCAGTGACTTTCACTGCCTGCCACACATTGCAGAATCTGTGCAGTGCAGTAACATCTGTCTGAAGAGGCATCAATAGAATGATTAAGTTACAAACATATAAATTAATATCTCAACATAAAATATTACAATGTACTTTAGAGTTAAAAAGAAGTCAAAATACTTTGAATTTTATAGACAATAGTTAGCACATACATCTATAAATTTTACTCTGATAGTATATTCTTATATTTAATGCTGTATACTTATATTTAAGAAAAATTATCTTTTGTTTTATCATCTGCAAAACCCTTTATCACACTACCAATCATTCAGATTCATTCATTTCTGTCTTCCAGTTCTGATCGCTGATTATATCACTGACTCTGTGTGTGTGACTCTGGGGGAGTCGTTTTATCTCTCTATGGCTGAGCTATAATCCCCAGCTCTATCAGTGACTTTTAGACCTAACTTTAAAACCTCTTTTCTTTCAGACACAGAATAGGATGATAACTTTGGCTAACAGAAAACCCTTGGCTGTAAATCTCCTCCAGTGCAATGAACGTCCAACACATTGCTCATGAGTTGTAAGTGACACCTGATGAGGTGCAAATCAGTGACTTTCACTGCAGGCCACACAGTGCAGCATCTGTAAAACTAAATGACATCTGCATTTAACATATTTGTCATTTCCAATATCTTCTTTTTACCTCTAGGAGTGTTTTCAGTGACAAATCGACCCTGTGGAACCCTCTTGCACAAGATTTGTGATTAGAAAGAGATTAACTTGCTTTCAGGATAAAACCTCTTTATTTCAACATACATTTGGGCACAGTGTTTTAGTTTACTGTTATCTGTTCATAATAGGCTTTAGATTTTCGTTTTATTTTAAGTGATCTTATTTATTTTGTATTCTTAATGTATGTCCATGTTTATGTTTATTATGTGAGTTATGGTGTTCTATACTTGAAAAAAAGCTTTTCAGATCAGTGAATTAGTATATTCTTAAGCCCATAAATTCAATAAATAATAGCATGATGGCTTCAGTAGATCTGGAAAATATGACATTGGTGAAAGAATTCCTTATTCTGGGACTTTCTGATAATCCCCAGCTGCAGATTCCCCTCTTCCTGGTGTTTCTGCTCATCTACCTGATCACCCTGCTGGGGAACCTTGTGATTATCACAGTGATCTGTGCTGACCCTCGCCTACACACCCCCATGTACTTCTTCCTCAGTAACCTCTCTCTCACAGACATCTGCTGCACCTCCACCATCACCCCAAAACTGCTGGAGATATTCATCTCAGGGGATAAGACCATTTCCTATGCTGGATGCATAGTACAGCTGCATTTCTTCATAGGCTTTGCCTGTGTGGGGGTCTTCCTCCTTACTGCCATGGCTTATGATCGTTATGCCGCAGTCTGCCACCCCTTGCATTATTCCTTCATTATGAATCGGACAGTTTGTGTCCTGCTGGCAGCTGCTTCTTGGATCAGTGGTTTTATACCTTCTGAGATGGTCACAGTTTCTGTCACCCGCCTTTCATTCTGTGCCTCTAATGTCATCGATCATATCTTTTGTGAGCTCATGCCACTGTTAAAGCTTTCCTGCACTGACACAGCAATCACACAAAGCTTAGTCTTTGTTACAGCTTCATTGATGACAATGCCTGCCTTCCTTGTGATTATCATATCCTACGTCTACATCATCTCAGCCATCCTGAGGATCCGCTCTGCAGAGGGGAAGCGTAAAGCTTTCTCCACCTGCACCTCCCACCTCACTGTGGTCTCCATTTATTGTTTGTCACTGTTCTGTATGTACCTGCTACCCACCTCAGCATACTCCCAGGAACAGGGTAAAATCATATCCGTGCTCTACACAACTCTCACCCCCATGCTGAACCCCCTCATTGACAGTCTGAGGAACAAGGAAGTAAAACATGCAGTCAGGAAAGTCATGGGGAAGTAGCTTATGGGAACCTGTGAGAAATCACAGAAGGTTCTCACATGTAGGGCATTTCAGTTTCTAGTAGGGTGCATGTTGGCTCTCCCTTTAAAATAGAAATGGAAAGTCCCTGGTTTGATCCTTGAGTTGGGTCAGCCAGGGCTGTGAATGTGGCAGAAGCAGCATTGTCAGCCATGTGGGGGAGATAGATGGGGTCAGTTCTCAAGGGTCACACACAGTGGCTGGATTTGGGACCTGTAAGGAGCCCTAAGGCATGGCCCTAGGTCCAGGACTGCCACTACAATGACCAAACTTAATACTTTGGGGAGGATGGGAGATGTTATAAAACAGAGGGGAAAGAAACGTGCATTATCTCAGGTCCAGTTGTGACTGAGCTGGAAGCAGAAAGGAGACAGAGGAAACTGCAGGATAATCCCACTGTCCCTCCACCCAAAAAAAAGAGTCTTCCACTGCTCATTCTGAAGAACTCATAGAGCTGACACAGGAAAAGCTTCACAGATTTACAAACCCTTACGTTCGGAGAGGGATCTTTCTTTCATGATCCAGATATAATTTCACTGGGTCAGACCTCATTCTCTGGGATCCGTAAAATCCGACCCCTTTGGTTTTCTCAGGCCTCTGCACACCCCACTATAACATCAGTACTGACAGTTTTACAGCACTGTGACATCACCACTCTGATATATAGCCACATGTGACATGATCGCTGAGAGATTCAGCTCCATGTGACATCACTGCTGTGAGAGACAGCCTAACATAACATCACCTCACCAGTATGAGACACAGCCACATTTGTTATCACAATGTGAGATACAGCCCCATGTAATAGCACCCCTGTGAGATACAGTCTAACATGACATCACAGCCACATGTGACATCACTACTGTGAGAGACAGCCTAACATAACATCACCAGTATGAGACACAGCCACATTTGTTATCACACTGTGAGATACAGCCCCATGTAATAGCACCCCTGTGAGATACAGTCTAACATGACATCACAGCCACATGTGACATCACTGCTGTGAGAGACAGCCTAACATAACATCACCAGTATGAGACACAGCCACATTTGTTATCACACTGTGAGATACAGCCCCATGTAATAGCACTACTGTGAGATACAGTCTAACATGACATTACAGCCACATGTGACATCACTGCTGTGAGAGACAGCCTAACATAACATCACCAGTATGAGACACAGCCACATTTGTTATCACACTGTGAGATACAGCCCCATGTAATAGCACCACAGTGAGATACAGTCTAACATGACATCACAGCCACATGTGACATCACTGCTGTGAGAGACAGCCTAACATAACATCACCAGTATGAGACACAGCCACATTTGTTATCACAATGTGAGATACAGCCCCATGTAATAACACCACTGTGAGATACAGTCTAACATGACATTACAGCCACATGTGACATCACTGCTGTGAGAGACAGCCTAACATCACATCACCAGTATGAGACACAGCCACATTTGTTATCACAATGTGAGATACAGCCCCATGTAATAACACCACTGTGAGATACAGTCTAACATGACATCACAGCCACATGTGACATCACTGCTGTGAGAGGCAGCCTAACATAACATCACCGGTATGAGACACAGCCACATTTGTTATCACACTGTGAGATACAGCCCCATGTAATAACACCACAGTGAGATACAGTCTAACATGACATCACAGCCACATGTGACATCACTGCTGTGAGAGACAGCCTAACATAACATCACCAGTATGAGACATAGCCACATTTGTTATCACACTGTGAGATACAGCCCCATGTAATAGCACCCCTGTGAGATACAGTCTAACATGACATCACAGCCACATGTGACATCACTGCTGTGAGAGACAGCCTAACATAACATCACCAGTATGAGACACAGCCACATTTGTTATCACACTGAGATACAGCCCCATGTAATAGCACTACTGTGAGATACAGTCTAACATGACATCACAGCCACATGTGACATCACTGCTGTGAGAGGCAGCCTAACATAACCTCACCAGTATGAGACACAGCCACATTTGTTATCACACTGAGATACAGCCCCATGTAATAGCACTACTGTGAGATACAGTCTAACATGACATCACAGCCACATGTGACATCACTGCTGTGAGAGACAGCCTAACATCACATCACCAGTATGAGACACAGCCACATTTGTTATCACACTGTGAGATACAGCCCCATGTAATAGCACCACTGTGAGATAGTCTAACATGACATCACAGCCACATGTGACATCACTGCTGTGAGAGACAGCCTAACATAACCTCACCAGTATGAGACACAGCCACATTTGTTATCACACTGTGAGATAAGCCCCATGTAATAGCACCACTGTGAGATACAGTCTAACATGACATCACAGCCACATGTGACATCACTGCTGTGAGAGACAGCCTAACATAACCTCACCAGTATGAGACACAGCCACATTTGTTATCACAATGTGAGATACAGCCCCATGTAATAGCACCACTGTGAGATAGTCTAACATGACATCACAGCCACATGTGACATCACTGCTGTGAGAGACAGCCTAACATAACCTCACCAGTATGAGACACAGCCACATTTGTTATCACACTGTGAGATAAGCCCCATGTAATAGCAGCACAGTGAGATACATTCTAACATGACATCACAGCCACATGTGACATCACGCCTTTGCGTTATAATCAAAATTCATTATAAGATGCATGGAAGACCTCTAACACCTTTCTTCCCATTAGTTGTGCTCCAACTCTTCTGCACTTTGAACTGCACAAGGCCACTGGTCCCAGAGATTATGGGGCCTTGCATGATTTAAACCACAGAATGGCTACAGCATGCCTGGTAGGAAAAAGTGTTTCATTAGTTTCCCATGCATCTAACAGGAGACATTGAACAGCCCATTATGACATCACACTTGTAAATTAATCTATGATAACATCACTCCTGTTAGACACCGCCCATTGTGATATCACTCCTGTGAATGACAGGTTTGTGACATCAATCCAAAGGTCTTTGAGACATTCTTAAGTGTTATTAGGTGTATAGGAAATGTGAAATCTGAAACCTACGATGGGTTCGTTTGGAGCTGAGTCATCAGAGATTAGGAGAGCTGGTGTCTTATAATATCTCAGGCCTGCATGTCTTAAAAAAGGATGATAATGTTATCTTTATAGTAATATGAGCTTTTGGAGGAAGATGTCACTGGTGGGACTGGTGAGGTACTTAGACTCTAGGAAAGGGCTGATCCTGGGATTTCAGCTGTATCCCTGTCTTTGGAGTCAAGAAGCAATATTCTCTCACTAAGGAGAATGTCCCTTCCCCTGCATTATCACATCTGGAGGGGCAGCCGGGCAACTTGAAGATGTTTTTGGCCTTGCTGGGTATCTGGACATCTTTCTGTCTTACCAGCTGTGTAAATCTGTAACTCTAATCCTCTGGAATATTTAGTGCTTTCTCTGTTGTGAGTGATTTATTCTCTGCCTTCAATAAAGCTCCTTATATTTGTCCTTGATGCACACACTGATTGCATAATTTACCAAACATCCATCCTCTGAAGATTTTTTTCTACCTTCCAAGCAATGTATGTGGGATGTACATTAGTGATGGAAACGGCTAAGCCCTGGCATGGAGTCAGTAGGTAAAAGTGACTCTTAAATATAAATGTCCATGTGTCACTTTATGCAATGCCTTTAGCTCTATGACACAATCCTGCCCATGGCAGCCGTCTACATGTGACAGTACTGGCAGGTGTATCCAGACATTATATAGGGAATCTCAAATAGACTACTTGACCATTCGTTTTAACAGATAGACTAGGGATGTGCATTTGTTTTAACTAAATTTGCAAAACGCAATGAATAAAGGCCAATTTGTTTCATTCAAGAGTCCTGAAAAGAATTGAGAGGCCCCCCAAAGCTCTCCCTGCAGGCCAGTGGAGGGGTCTCCTCAAACACAAAAAGGCCACCCATTCCATAGGTGAAGATCCAGTTGGGAATCTCCAGAGATCTTGATCCTTACTTCTTGGTCTCGGTACCTGTGACTTCTCTTGCAGGAAATGTTTTTAGGAATCAGGAACCAGGCTATGCCAGCCCTGGAACCCTTTTGGGGAGGGATGGGTAAAAAACAAACAAAAAAAACCCCTCCATACAACCCAGTGTTTGCTTGCCACAAAAATCTCTCAGTGACTGTTTTCTTTTCACTGTCATTGGTGCTTGCGCCATCTAGAAAGCAGATTAGAGCCTACGGGTCTTCAGCCCTTGTCCTTTGTGACCAGGGAAACCTTCTTCAAAGGGTGCAAGGTTTAAGTAGGATACGTATTAGTCATGAAAAACCTCACATAGTAGGTACTAGTACTGGTGCTTGTCTCACCTGTGAAGTAGAGTGAGGCTCACAGATCTTCAGCTCCTTATAGGAGTTCCCAAAGGGAATCTGGCAAAAATCTCACTGCAAAAAATATGAGGGAGATGCTCTGGCAGGGAGTGCACAGTGAGAAATCTCCTCCAAACTAAATTTCCCAATGAGACAGGGAGGGTTTAAAAACTGCATCCTCACTGCTCTGATGTTAACTGAAACTGACCCCACTGAATATTAAACTAACTTCCTTACATAGGATGAGGCAACCAGTCCCAGCCCTCCAGTTGGGAGTTGCTGAAAAGGATGGAAGGCTCACAGGGATGTTGGCTGTCTAAGGAGGGACCTACAGCCAAGGCAGAGCACTAGGTGTAGTGTACTTGGATTTCAGTAAGGCCTTTGACATGGTTCCAAACAGATTTATAAATTGATTGAACTTGGTATGGAATCTGGAGTGACTGGGTTAGAAACTGGCTGAGTGGGAAGCGACAAAAGGTAGTGGTAAATGGAGTTTACTCTGAGGAAGCATTGTGCCTCAGGGATCAGACCTACAATCATTTCTTTTCAACATTTTCTTGAGCAACATAGCAGAAGGATTGTCGGAAAAGGTTTGTCTTTTTAAGAACATAAGAACATAAGAAAATGCCATACTGGGTCAGACCAAGGGTCTATCAAGCCCAGCATCCTGTTTCCAACAGTGGCCAATCCAGGCCATAAGAACCTGGCAAGTACCCAAAACTAAGTCTATTCCATGTTATCATTGCTAATGGCAGTGGCTATTCTCTAAGTGAACTTAATAGCAGGTAATGGACTTCTCCTCCAAGAACTTATCCAATCCTTTTGTTGATGATAGCAAAATCTGCAACAGGATAGACAGCAGGAAGGTGCGGAAAACATGAATAGGTATCCAGTGAAGCTTAAGGAATGCTCTAGAGCAGAGCTTTCCAAACTTTTCATGTTGGTGACACACTTTTTAGACAAACATAATTTCGTGACACAGTAATTCAGTCTACCAGCAAACCAGAAGTTAAAGGTTAAACGAACAAAATGTATTTCAACAATTTATGTATGTTTCCTTAAATATATACATAAATAAAATGTTTCACAACACAACCTATCTCATAATAAATATTTGCAGGCTTCCACTTCCTCCATGCTGATCTCGTACATTGTGAGATCGGCATAGAGAAAGTGCTACTCTTGCACATTCCCAAAGATTACATGTGCCAATCACTAAAAAGTAATTTTTTTTTTTACCTTTGCTGTCTGATCTTAGTTTTCTAATCGGTTGGTCACAGGCTTTTTTTTCCACCTTTCCTTTCTTGTTTTTTTGCCAATTCCTTTTACAGGGTCTTTTTTTCTATTTCTTTTCTCTCCATCTGTCTTCCCTCAAACACACAATCAGGTTCTCATTCTCACACGCTATCTCACACATTCTCACACACACAGGCTCTCACTCACATGCAATCTCACACATCCACAGCTCTCACTCTCACATGCCTCTCTCTCATACAAACATACATACATACATACTGTCTCTCTCGTGCACATGCTGTCTCACTCTCACACACACAGGCTCTCTCACTCCTACATGCTCTCTTGCTCAAGCACAGGCTCTCACTGGCACATGCTGTCCCTCTGCACGGGTTGCCGAAGGATGGGCTCTTCAGAGGCCCTGATCTTCCCTGGCCGTGAAATGGGATCTGCAGCGGCCCTGCTATCGGGTTTCCTCCTCTTCTCGGGCCGTCGCGACGTGGGATCCGCAACGGCCCATTAATGCTGCTCTTCTTCTGTACGCAGCAGATGCTCCTCCTCCTTCCTGCCCACGCGGCTCCGGCAACGTTTTTCTTCCAGGGCTGCACAGGCAGGAAGGAGGAGGAGTGAACGTGACCCTTTTCTTCGGGCCGTGGTGATGTAAGCTCCACCACTGCCCGCCGATCTTCCTGCTATAGTTCCCTGCTTCCGCCGGCCCTGTGGACCGGGCGACACACCTCCACACTACAGGCGACACACTAATGTGTCCCGACACACACTTTGGAAAGCTCTGCTCTAGAGGATTGCAGCTAAGATTTAATCCTAAAAAATTCAGAGTTGGGGGTCTTCTTTTGGAGACCAATTGTGGCAGCCCAGGGCCCTCCCAGGGAGAGATTGCTGCAGGACCTTGCTGGGTCAGTTGTTGGCACTGACATTATCTGTGTTGCAGGGGGCCTATTTAATTCAGCAATGAGATTTACATTGGTCGCACTAAGTGTGTCATCAGAACCTGACTCATTGAACACCACAGTTGTTTGAACACTAAAAGACTTCAGGCTCCTATTGTGGATCATTGTGTTTCAACTGGATATGTCTTTACAGATCTAAGATGGACCATTTTATAATATGAGGTTTAGATTGTGAGAATTTCGGGGGCAGAGAAATACATACAGTGCCTGAAAGTGATCTGTTTTGAAGGGTCTGAAAGGTAGAATATAAATCTCAAATAAATAACTAAATAAATAAAAACGTGCTGGCACATCTACGTGGATGTGATCCACAAGCACAATTGACTTTTCACAAGCAATTTTGGATTTTTATTTTAAATGCAGTAAAACCTGAGGTTCTTAATGATGAAATGGAATGACAATTGGTTATTTTATATGAAAAGATATATTTGTACAGCTGTGCAAGAAAATGGTGCTGGACCTGAGAAGGCGCCATTTTGACATCACGCTATGACGCTGGTCTTAAGGCTGATGGCCTGGCGCCTTTGCAAGTGGACAACCTCAGGATAGGAGGTGAGTGGGCATCTCTCCTGCCCATCTGGACTCCCATGGATGGGGAAAGTAGAGGCCAGAGTGGTTCCTGGCCCCAGAACATTTTTGGAGCAAGAGAGAAGCTATCTATCGGGGGCCCCGTTAAATTTTTTTTTGGAGGAGGTTAACTATTTATTTCATTTCTGCAAAGAAACAAAAATGATATAAACATTAAATTAAGCCAAAGACAGGGAGAAAAACCTCAAAACAAAATTATATTTTTGATACTGTACACACAACTCTTGATCTTTGTGTTCACAAGACAATATGCTCGACTGTACCTTCCATTCAGCATATTCGTCTCATCAGTACCCCAGCTAGAGCATTTCCTGTCATCAGTCTCTAATTATGGAATGCCTTACCTCGATATCTGCGTTTACTTTCCAATATCAAATCTTTACATACACAACTGAAGGCACTCTTGTTTCAAGAAGCTTTTGGCACCATTTTACAGTAATTAATTCTTCCAGCTGTTTGTATTTTTGCATTGTCTGTGCTTATCACAATTTTATCATTTGTGCTTTATTGTACACCGCCTATTTCAATGGATTCATCATAGGTGGTTAATAAGAATTTTTAATAAATAAATAATGGGGTAGATTTTAAAAAGCATTTACTCGAGCAAAACTGGTTTTTGCTCGAGTAAATACACTTTACTCAAGTAAGTGGGCTTTTCAAAATTGCTACAATATATGCCATTGAATTGTCCATAGGATTTACTCAAGTAAGTGCACTTTACTCGAGTAAATAGCTTTTGAAAATTGCTACGATAGTATGTCACATTTACATGCGTAACTCCTTTGAAAATGACCCCCAATACGAATAGGACTGGGCTGCCACAGTTTTGAAAGTTACCCTTCCTCTCTACGGGTAAAAGTACTGAAGCTGATTTAATGTAGGAACTTTCATCTCTGGAACAGAAGGGCAGGGCATGAAAAGGAAAGGGTGAAGATGACAGACAATGCATGGTGGAGACATTTATTTTGAAATCCCCATGCATGACTTACAGCATTGAGTTTGTATAAATTTTATTGATGGAATTGGGGGCTTTGAAAATTGCCCACCCTCAATGTAGGTAATTTTACCTGCATTGTTCAGAAGCCTTCCTGGGGAGTGGGCCGGGGGGGGGGGGGGGGGATACTGCATTAGTATGCACAGTCATTCTTAATCAGAACTATGCTCAAGATTTCCAATGTAAAATTACCCCCAGAGAATGCAGGTGCAGATCTACGTAGTTTAGCTTTGATTATTTGTACAAACCCCGCAGGCAACTTGATTTTTGCTTAAGTTAATTCTTTCTCCAGAATGAGGACTAGAGGGGGCTCTATCTATATTAAAGGGGTGATCATCTAAGCTTTGTCACTTTGTGGATCCCTGCTAGAAACAGGAGTCTCCTCCGCCTGATAACCTGCTGTGATTAACTGTTTACACCACGTGCTCCCATAAGCTACAGTTCGGGGCTCAGACCGAGAGACTCGGATCACCTGTAACTGGATTTGTACTTGTGACTGATAGGCTTGTCAGAAGGCTTACTTACCTTAATACTCTCACTCTCTCTCTCTCTCTCTCTCTCACACACACATATAGATGTTGAATTAAAATGCTTTGGAGCCAGGTAAAGATAATAACAGATTTATTATTTCTTTATAGGAATAATTGGACAAAGGGAATTGCTAAAAATAACACTAAATGGTTGATTGCAATAATCAGATGAGAACAATCAGAATAATTAATACAGTAGAATATGAAGCAAAGTGGACATTCATTAGGACCCAAGGTGTTGTGGGGTCTCTGAAGTGTGTAATGTTCTGATCATTCACAGCGTTGCTTACTTTAGGATTGTATGGGAGACGTCTAACACTGGCGGCTCTGAGCAAGCTGCTGGAGCCAGGAGGGGCCCTCTCCTTTTCTTTGTTATCAGTCCTCAGCTGTTACGCGTCCGCTTACCTTGGGCCGGGCTGCAGCACACCCCGGACGTCGGGGATCTAATTTAATGGCGGCGCGCGTGGGGGTTAGTCGGGAAGCGGCATGGTTTCTGACAGGTGCCCCGGATGTCGGGTCTCTAAATTAATTTTGAGTTTGCCTCTGGGATCGTTCGCTGCGAGTCTGAGGAGATTGCGTGGTCAGGGCTCCGTCGTCCTCCTCTGTGTTTCCGGGTGTTCCTGACGTCAGGTTTCTAAGGTTCCACGATTTGTTTACTTTTGTTTTTAAAGGAGCAGTAATCTCTTTTTTTTCCTTGAGCCTATTTCTGTCATCACAATGACATCACAATGCAGGGATTATATAGGAAAGTTCCAGCACAGCACTATTGCTTTAGCAACATTTTCTTTCAGGTGTCAAGTCCTTTATTTTTTATCTCCTGTAACTCCTGAGGTTCTGGGTTTTCCTGTGATATTTGGACTTGCTGTAATTTACAGATTTTTTT
Source organism: Rhinatrema bivittatum (assembly GCF_901001135.1). Classification (NCBI taxonomy): domain Eukaryota; kingdom Metazoa; phylum Chordata; class Amphibia; order Gymnophiona; family Rhinatrematidae; genus Rhinatrema; species Rhinatrema bivittatum. The sequence goes on along the minus strand of NC_042630.1, from coordinate 45,760,294 downwards.
CCTTGTATTTTCTGATTCCTGTTGTCAAATACCAGTATTTATTTTTAATAAATTCTTTAACTTTTGGCTGACTTCCATTGATCTTCGCTGTCTACTTTTATCCTCCTGTCTGTACTGAGTCCTGCCTTCAATCTGAAATCCCACGTAAGTCCAGCTGAACCCGGCACCCAAGGGCTCAACCTAAAGGGAATGAGGGTTAGTTTTGGTGAAGATTAGTGGGGTTTCAGTGTTGTCCAGTCTCGCCTCCTGAAGAAAGGATTTCAACTTACGTCCTGGTCACCTTTCTTCAGCTTAAGGGTCCACTTCATAATAGTTCAGAACATCACCTCACAGTTCCCTACCTACTTTGGTGCCTGAGTGTGTTTGATTGGCTCCCAGATTCTTGTCTGATAAGTTTCAACACATAAGCATAGCAATTTTTGGGACAGCTCTAATCAGCATATGTATGTAAGAGATATCTCCCTTCTCTGTAGCCTCTGCATGTGTAAGGGACATTGCCCATCTCTGCAGCCTTCTTGCCTCAAAGTTATTTTATTCAACTGAGTTTACCTATTGCAGGTCAAATCAGTGACCTTCATGTTATTCCTGCAAACAGTAACAAGGAGAGCTTGTGATTTTAAGGCCAGTGTTCAGTCCCACAGGATTCACTAACCCTTTATGATCTGAGTTCATCAGGCATAGATGAATAACATAATAGCTACGGTACTTCCCCATGACGTTTCTCAATGTGTTTTTCACTTCCTTGTTCCTCAGACTATAAATGATGGGGTTCAGCATGGGGGTGACTGCTGTGTACAGCATGGACAGGATTTTACCCTGCTCCTGGGATTATGTTGGGGCAGGTCTCAGATACATGCAAAATGCTGACAAATAATACACAGAGACAATGGTGAGGTGAGAGGATCAGATGGATAAAGCTTTATGCTTCCCCTCTGCAGAGTGGATCCTCAGGATGGCTGAGATGATGAAAATATAAGATGTAAGATTCATAAAGAAGACAGGCAGTGACATCAATGAAGCTTCCACAAACAGTACGATTTCAATGCCAGTTGTGTCTGTACAGGAGAGAATAAACATTGGCATAAGCTCACAGAAGAAATGGTTGATTACATTAGAGGTGCAGAATAAAAGACGGATTACAGAAGCTATGATTATACCAGAAGACAGAAAGGCAGTGATCCAGGAAGCAGCTGCCAGCAGGACACAGACTTTCTTATTCATGATCACAAATAGTGCAAGGGGTGGCAAACTGTGGCATAATGGTCATAAGCCTTAGCGGTAAGGAGAAGGGCCTCAGTGCAGGAAAAGGACAAGAAGAAATGGAGTTGCACCATGCACCCAGCAAAGGAAATGGTCGTATCCCCAGAAATGAAAATCCCATGAAGTTTGGGGTAATGGTGGAGGTACTGCAGATGTCTGTGAGAGCCAGATTACATAGAAATGAAATGACAGCAGAAGAAGACCAAGCGGCCCATCCAGTCTGCCCAGCAAGTTTTGCACTTTTTTTTTCTTATACTTATCTGTTACTCTTGGCTCTTAATAACCTTTTGGTCCTATTTCCCTTCTACCCCCACCATTAATGTAGCGAGCAGTATTGGAACTGCATCTAAGTGAAATATCTAGCTAACTTAGTTAGGGGTAGTAACAGCCGCAATAAGCAAGCTATATCCATGCTTATTTGTTTACCCAGACTAAATAATTCAGTCCTTGTTGGTTGTTGTCTGTATATAATTCCACTTTTCTTCATTCCCCCTGCTGTTAAAGCAGAGAGTTATGCTGGATATGCATTGAAAGTGAAGTATCAGGCTTTCTCCCCTGCCGTTGAAGCAGACAGCTATGCTGGATATGTGTGAAGTATGATTCTTTCTCCTCTGCCGTTGAAGCAGAGAGCTATGCTGGATATGCATTGAAAGTGATCAGGCTTATTTGGTTTGGGGTAGTAACCGCCATAACAAGCAAGCTACTCCCCGCTTTTTTGTGAATGCAAATCCTTTTTTCCACATTTCCTCTTGCCGTTGAAGCTTAGAGCAATGGTGGAGTTGCATTAACCATGTGTATGTTTATTGAATAAGGGCATTATCTCCAGGTAGTAACTTTCATTCCCGCGAGCCGTCACTCTTCATTCACGTCCTCTAGACTTTATGGATCCACAGTGTTTATCCCATGCCCCTTTGAAGTCCTTCACTGAGTCCTTTGAAGTCCATTACTGAGGAAGAAGTACATGGGGGTGTGCAGGCGAGTGTCAGTACAGGTCACTGTGATAATCACAAGGTTCCCCAGCAGGGTGATCAGGTAGATGAGCAGGAAGACCAGTAAGAGAGGAATCTTCAGATAGGGATTATCAGAAAGTCCCAGAATAATGAATTTTCTCACCATCGTAATGTTTTTAATGTCCATTAGATCTTTCTCTCTTTTTCTGAGGCTAAAAGAAGAATTTACAAATGATGTGTTTGTTAGGTACAGAGAGGGAGCAATTTTAGAACTAATTCTCAGTGGAGCACAGGATTTGATGAGAGAGGTAGTGGTGGTGGGGCCGCTTGGCAATAGTGATCATAATATGACCAAATTTGAATTAATGACTGGAAGGGGGATAGTAAGCAAATCCACGGCTATCGTGCTAAACTTTCAAAAGGGAAACTTTGATAAAATGAGAAAAATAGCTAGAAAAAAAACTGAAAGGAGCAGCTTCAAAGGAAAAAAGTGTGCAAGAGGTGTGGTCATTCTTAAAAAGTACCATCCTGGAAGCACAGTCCAGATGTATTCCACACATTAAGAAAGGTGGAAAGAAGGCAAAACAATCACTGGCATGGTTAAAAAGGGAAGTGAAAGAAGCTATTTTAGCCAAAAGATCTTCATTCAAAAATTGGAAGAAGGATCCAACATAAGAAAATAGGATAATGCATATACATTGGCAAGTTAAATGTAAGACATTGATAAGACAGGCAACGAGAGAATTTGAAAAGAAGTTGGCCATAGAGGCAAAAAACTCACAGTAAAAACCTTTTAAAATATATCTGAAGCAGAAAACCTGTGAGAGAGTCAGTTGGACCGTTAGATGATTGAGGGGTTAAAGGGGCAATTAGAGAAGATAAGGCCATTGTGGAAAGATTAAAAGATTTCTTTGGTTCAGTGTTTACTGAAGAGGATGTTGGGGAAATACACTTATCAGAGAAGGTTTTCATGGGTAATAATTCAGATGGACTGAACCAAATCACGATGAACGTAGAAGATGTGGTAGGGCTGATTGATAAATTGAAGAGTAGTAAATCATGAGGACCATACGGTAAACACCTCAGGGTTCTGAAGGAACTCAAAAATGAAATGTCAGACCTATTATAAAAATTTGAAACCTATCATTAAAATCATCCATTGTACCTAAAGACTGGAGGGTGGATAATGCAACCCTGATATTTAAAAAGGGTTCCAGGGGCGATCCGGGAAACTACCTGATTGCCTGATTGATAAACTGAAGAGTAGTAAATCACCTGGACCGGATGGTATACACCCCAGAGTTCTGAAGGAACTAAAAAATGAAATTTCAGACCTATTAGTAAAAATTTGTAACTTATCATTAAAATCATCCATTGTACTTGAAGACTGGAGGATAGCAAATGTAACCCCAATATTTAAAAAGGGCTCCAGGGGCGATCCGGAAAACTACAGACGGGTTAGCCTGACTTCAGTGCCAGGAAAAATAGTGGAAAGTGTTCTAAACATCAAAATCACAGAACATATAGAAAGACATGGTTTAATGGAACAAAGTCAGCATGGCTTTACCCAGGGCAAGTCTTGCCTCACAAATCTGCTTCACTTTTTTGAAGGAGTTAATAAACATGTGGATAAAGGTGAACCGGTAGATATAGTATACTTGGATTTTCAGAAGGCGTTTGACAAAGTTCCTCATGAGAGGCTTCTAGGAAAAGTAAAAAGTCATGGGATAGGTGGCGATGTCCTTTCGTGGATTGCAAACTGGCTAAAAGACAGGAAACAGAGAGTAGGATTAAATGGGCAATTTTCTCAGTGGAAGGGAGTGGACAGTGGAGTGCCTCAGGGATCTGTATTGGGACCCTTACTGTTCAATATATTTATAAATGATCTGGAAAGAAATACGACGAGTGAGATAATCAAATTTGCAGATGACACAAAATTGTTCAGAGTAGTTAAATCACAAGCAGATTGTGATAAATTGCAGGAAGACCTTGTGAGACTGGAAAATTGGGCATCCAAATGGCAGATGAAATTTAATGTGGATAAGTGCAAGGTGATGCATATAGGGAAAAATAACCCATGCTATAATTACACGATGTTGGATTCCATATTAGGTGCTACAACCCAAGAAAGAGATCTAGGTGTCATAGTGGATAACACATTGAAATCGTCGGTTCAGTGTGCTGCGGCAGTCAAAAAAGCAAACAGAATGTTGGGAATTATTAGAAAAGGAATGATGAATAAAACGGAAAATGTCATAATGCCTCTGTATCGCTCCATGGTGAGACCGCACCTTGAATACTGTGTACAATTCTGGTCGCCGCATCTCAAAAAAGATATAATTGCGATGGAGAAGGTACAGAGAAGGGCTACCAAAATGATAAGGGGAATGGAACAACTTCCCTATGAGGAAAGACTAAAGAGGTTAGGACTTTTCAGCTTGGAGAAGAGACGACTGAGGGGGGATATGATAGAGGTGTTTAAAATCATGAGAGGTCTAGAACGGGTAGATGTGAATCGGTTATTTACTCTTTCGGATAGTAGAAAGACTAGAGGACACTCCATGAAGTTAGCATGGGGCACATTTAAAACTAATCGGAGAAAATTCTTTTTTATTCAACGCACAATTAAACTCTGGAATTTGTTGCCAGAGAATGTGGTTCGTGCAGTTAGTATAGCTGTGTTTAAAAAAGGATTGGATAAGTTCTTGGAGGAGAAGTCCATTACCTGCTATTAAGTTCACTTAGGGGCGGATTTTCAGAGCCCTGCTCGCCTAAATCCGCCCAAAACCGGGCGGATTTAGGCGAGCAGGGCCCTGCGCGCCGGGAAGCCTATTTTACATAGGCCTACCGGCGCGCGCAGAGCCCCGGGACTCGGTTAAGTCCCGGGGTTCTCCGAGGGGGCGTGTCGGGGGCGTGTCGGGGGGCGGGCCCGGTCGTTGCGGCGTTTCAGGGGCGTGTCGGCAGCGTTTTGGGGGTGGGTACGGGGGCGTGGCTACGGCCCAGGGCGGTCCGGGGGAGTGGCCGCGCCCTCCGTACCCGTCCCCAGGTCGCGGCCCAGTGCCCCATGCTAACTTCATGGCCCAGTGCCCCATGCAAACTTTTGTTTGCGCCTGGAGCGCAAACAAAAGTAGGCTATTTGCGCTCCTTTTAAAATCCGCCCCTTAGAGAATAGCCACTGCCATTAGCAATGGTTACATGGAATAGACTTAGTTTTTGGGTACTTGCCAGGTTCTTATGGCCTGGATTGGCCACTGTTGGAAACAGGATGCTGGGCTTGATGGACCCTTGGTCTGACCCAGTATGGCATTTTCTTATGTTCTTATGTTCTTATGTTCTTACAGACCAATTAGCCTGACTGCAGTGCCAGGAAAAATAGTGGAAAGAGTTCTAAATATCAAAATCACAGAACATATAGAAAGATGTGGTTTAATGGAACAAAGTCAGCATCACTTTACCCAAGACAAGTCTTGCCTCACAAATTTGCTTCATGTTTTTGAAGGAGTTAATAAACATGTGGATAAAAGTGAACCGGTAGATGTAGTATAAACTGGCATGATATTCCAACGAATGTCAGTATATAAAAATCAACAAATAAATAAATAATAAAGAGTATACTTGGATTTTCAGAAGGCGTTTGACAAAGTTCCTCATGAGAGGCTTCTAGAAAAAGTAAAAAGTCATGGGATAGGTGGTGATGTCCTTTTGTGGATTACAAACTAAAAGACAGGAATCAGAGGAGTAGGATTAAATGGACAATTTTCTCAGTGGAAGGGAATGGGCAGTGGAGTGCCTCAGGGATCTGTATTGGAACCCTTACTTTTCAATATATTTATAAATGATCTGGAAAGAAAGACAACGAGTGAGGTAATCAAATTTGCAAATGACACAAAATTGTTCAGATTAGTTGAATCACAAACATATTGTGATAAATTACAGGAAAACCTTGTGAGACTGGAAAATTGGGCATCAAAATGGCAGATGAAATTTAATGTGGATAACTTAAAGTGCAAGGTGATGCATATAGGGAAAAATAACCCATGCTATAGTTACACAATGTTAGGTTCCATATTATGTGCTACCACCCAAGAAAGAGTTCTAGGCATCATAATGGATAACACATTAAAATCGTCGGATCAGTGTGCTGTGGCAGTCAAAAAAGCAAACAGAATATTGGGAATTATTAGAAAGCGAATGGTGAATAAAACGGAAAATCTCATAATGCCTCTGTATCTCTCCATGGTGAGACCGCACCTTGAATATTGTGCATAATTCTGGTCACCGCATCTCAAAAAAGATATAGTTGTGATGGAGAAAGTATAGAGAAGGGCTACCAAAATGATAAGGGGAATGGAACAGCTCCCCTATGAGGAGAGACTAAAGAGGTTAGGACTTTTCAGCTTGGAGAAGAGACGGCTGAGGGGGGATATGATAGAGGTGTTTAAAATCATGAGAGGTCTAGAATGGATAGATGTGAATCGGTTATTTACTCTTTCAGATAATTGAAAGACTAGGGGGCACTCCATGAAGTTAGCATGGGGCACATTTAAAACTAATCGGAGAAAGTTCTTTTTTGCTCAACGGACAAATAAACTCTGGAATTTGTTGCCAGAGGATGTGGTTAGTGCAGTTAGTATAGCTGTGTTTAAAAAAGGTATGGATAAGTTCTTGGAGGAGAAGTCCATTACCTGCTATTAATTAAGTTGACTTAGAAAATAGCCACTGCTATTATTAGCAACAGTTGTTGCGGTTCTGGCTGCGAGCACCGCGGCTAGACCCTTACCTCCATGCTCCAGGACCTGCTCCCGCTTCTGGAGGCCTGGTTTGGGGCCTGTTTGGCGGTGTCCATGCTGGGGCTGTGCCGTCGCGAAGCCTCCCATGGATGCCCTGCTTCTAGGCGCGCACGCCACTTGGGCACTTTTCTAGGCCGTTTCCCGCCAGTGGTGACTCTGCCCAATTCCTGATGTCAGATGCCGCGGCCTTGATAAGCCGGCCGCGGACATCCAGTCTTTGCCTTGCAATGGGTTTACCTCCTGGTTCCCTGTTGTGTTGTGCCCCGGAGGACCTGCCTTGCTATTTTGCTCCTTACCTGCTACATTACCTGCTTGGTTCCTGCTGTCCTGCTACAGTTCCTGCCTGGTTCCAGAACCTGACCCCAGTTACAGTACCTCTACTGTTCTAGCCTGGTTCCAGTTTCCTGTCCTGATCCACAACCCGCTTAAGTCCCAGCGGCAAGGCCCCTACGGGCTCCTCCCAGGGGGGGCTTCGGCTTCCAAGGGTGAAGACACCTAAGTCCCAGTGGTTGGGCTCCTACGGGCTCCCGGGGGGAGTACCAGCTTCCAGGGTAAAGAGCATCTACGTCCTGCCTGAACATCTGCCTCCCAGCCTGCCACTCACCAGAGACATTGACCACCTTTCCCAGTCTCCTGCAGGTTGGCCCAAGGGTCCACTAAAACTGAAACTCCCATAACAACAGTAGCATGGAATAGACTTAGTTTTTGGGTACTTGCCAGGTTCTTATGGCCTGGATTGGCCACTTTTGGAAACAGGATGCTAGGCTTGATGGACCCTTGGTTTGACCCAGTATGGCATGTTCTTATGTTCTTATGAGCTGGGAAACTGAAGACCAGTTAGCCTGACTTCAGTGTCAGGAAAAATAGTGGAAAGTGTTCTAAATATAAAAATCACAGAACATATGGAAAGACATGGTTTAATGGAACAAAGTCAGCATAGCTTTACCCAAGGCAAGTCTTGCCTCACAAATCTGCTTCACATTTTTGAAGGAGTTAATAAACATGTGGATAAAGGTGAATTGGTAGATGGAGTGTACTTGGATTTTCAGAAGGCAATTGACAAAGTTCCTCATGAGAGGCTTCTAGGAAAAATAAAAAGTCATGGGATAGGTAGTGATGTCCTTTCGTGGATTACAAACTAGCTAAAAGACAGGAATCAGAGAGTAGGATTAAATGGACAATTTTCTCAGTGGAAGGGAGTGGACAGTGGAGTGCCTCAGGGATCTGTATTGGAACCCTTAATTTTCAATATATTTATAAATGATCTGGAAAGAAAGATAACGAGTGAGGTAATCAAATTTGCAAATGACACAAAATTGTTCAGATTAGTTGAATCACAAACATATTGTGATAAATTGCAGGAAGACCTTGTGAGACTGGAAAATTGGGCATCAAAATGGCAGATGAAATTTAATGTGGATAACTTAAAGTGCAAGGTGATGCATATAGGGAAAAATAACCCATGCTATAGTTACACAATGTTAGGTTCCATATTATGTGCTACCACCCAAGAAAGAGTTCTAGGCATCATAATGGATAACACATTAAAATCGTCGGATCAGTGTGCTGTGGCAGTCAAAAAAGCAAACAGAATGTTGGGAATTATTAGAAAGGAATGGTGAATAAAACGGAAAATCTGATAATGCCTCTGTATCGCTCCAGGGTGAGACCGCATCTTGAATACTGTGCATAATTCTGGTCACCGCATCGCAAAAAAGATATAATTGCGATGGAGAAGGTACAGAGAAGGGCTACCAAAATGATAAGGGGAATGGAACAGCTCCGCTATGAGGAAGGACTAAAGAGGTTAGGACTTTTCAACTTCGAGAAGAGACGGCTGAGGGGGGGATATGTTTAAAATCATGAGAGGTCTAGAATGGGTAGATGTGAATCGGTTATTTACTCTTTCAGATAATAGAAAGACTAGGGGGCACTCCATGAAGTTAGCATGTGGCACATTTAAAACTAATCGGAGAAAGTTCTTTTTCACTCAATGCACAATTAAACTCTGGAATTTGTTGCCAGAGGATGTGGTTAGTGCAGTTAGTATAGCTGTGTTTAAAAAAGGATTGTTTAAGTTCTTGGAGGAGAAGTCCATTACCTGCTATTAATTAAGTTGACTTAGAAAATAGCCACTGCTATTACTAGCAATGGTAACATGAAATAGACCTATTTTTTGGGTACTTGCCAGATTATTATGGCCTGGATTGGCCACTGTTGGAAACAGGATGCTGGGCTTGATGGACCCTTGGTCTGACCCAGTATGGCATGTTCTTATGTTCTTATGAATCATCTCCTATTTCACAGGATTCCTAGGATACGGCTGCTCTGTTGGAGATGTCTGAGACAATCATCTAATGGCTACATTTGTTTTAGATTCTGATAGAGATTAGCTTCTTAAGAAGTATTTTAGACATTGAAGTGAATTTTTTTTTGAATTGGAAGCATATGGTCTACCCGGAAGTTGCTAAAATGACCCAAATGAAACATAAGTGGTTTGCATTGATGAGTCCTAGGGCCTTGCAAATTAGGGTTTTTGTTTTTTTTTTTTTAACTATCTTTATTCACATTTTCAATAGTAATACAGTCAATCACTGAAACAGCAACTGTAAACAGCAAGGTAAATCCCTTTTAAACAGCTAAAAGTGCGTTGATATAGTTCTTGCTCCCCCCCCTCCCCCCGACCCTGGATGATGGATAGCGGGTTTCTAGTTCAAAAACTAGAAGAGTCTCAAGAGGTATACATGTCCGCAAGGATCTCTTTCCTCTTTCTCTCTCATCTGGAGGGTAAATCCCGTATTCTTCTTCCATTCAGGTCTTCAAGTCCACATGCCATGGGTCTAGGTAGTTACCAGTTTTTGGAGTGAGGTATCTTGTAATTGCAGCCCATATTTGTTTGGTATATACAGACCTCTTTGGCATTGCTTCCGTAAGAATTGCATGCTCCATAGAGCATAATCGGGCTATCTTTTGGAACCATTTTTCATAACTGGGGGCATAAGTGTCTAACCAATTTGTTAGTACTATTTGTTTCCCCACCAGACCCGCTCTGCAGATAAAAAGCCGCTCTGGGTTCCTATGAAAGTGTTGTATGAAATATAAGGGTATTTCTTATGAGCCTAGTCATTTCTCTTTTTCCTAAGTGAGAAATCTGTACATTCTGATTCTGTTCCACCTCTTTCTGCTGTGTTAGATTAATCTTGATTGTATGATTGAAGCATTCTATATGTATAGCCCCATAAGCAACCTGTAATCCTGTTTATATTCTTTGGTATTGATATAATTCTTGGATTATTTTGAATTCTCTAAAATATGGTGGACTTGATGAAAGGGCCAGTTGTTAAATTTTCTTTGATTTGTATTGTTTGTACTCTTTGGTTTTTCTTTTTTGGCTTGAAGATTTTTCTTTTCAAGTTTAACTTGATGAGTGTATTTGACATGTATAAATAAAGAGTTAAAAATAAATAAATAGATTGTGCTCTTTTCCAGTACCTTTGCTAACACTTAAAATTTTTTCTAGCATCTCAATGGGCTGCCATTAGTTTACGTATTTATTTTTTTTATCCTGGCAGTATAATTGTTGGCTCATGCCTTTACTTATTTATGTTTTTGTTTATTAAACAGTGCTAAGCAAATTACATCACATAAAAGATAAAATACATATAAACAACAGTATTAAAAATAAAGAAACACAATCATAAATTATATCCAAACTTTATAGCCTTGGCAGGTTTGCCTTTGCTGCTTTCATGTCATCTTAGAGTTAATTATTTCTTGCAAAATCAAATTCCTTTCCTTGTGTGCACCTGATGATCAGTTAATGCTGGCACCTTGGTAGATATTGTTTATTGTTGGGGGTGATGGGGCTGCTGAAACTAGACAAAGGGTGAGGGTTTCATCCACAGCACTGGGACTGGAAAGCTGAAAGTTATGCCCCGCTCTAATCCCCTTCTGTAATTTCTGAAGAGTTTAAACCATTTCTCTCTTCCATTGAAAAGGCCATTAACGGTTCCACAAGCTGAAATGCCACGGGCCATGTGGTGATCATTTCAGCCTTTGCTGTCCCACTTTCTATTCAGTAAAATGTTACATTTATAAAATATTTGTTTGCTCATTTCTCCCCGTCTCATATATTTGCTTTTATTCTTGTCTTAAGTTTCACTGCGTACCCTCTAAGTTTCACTTTTCTGTTGCACGTAAGGTTGGTCGGGGTCCTTTTCTTGCCCAGAGTCTGCCTGCGCCATTGTCGGTGGCACCTGGAGGGGCAGGAGCAGCAAGGGATCACCCCTGCCCTGTAAAGAAAGAAGAATTGAGGGTGGGGGAGTAAATGGGTTGGGAGCGAGTGGGGTAAACCTCCATTCTTTTACATTTCCACTATGGTTTAAACACTTTTAAAATAAAACAAATAAAACCAATTTAATTGTTTTTCCTTTGATTTCATTTAAAAAGAACAAAATGAAACAGGGACATTTTGTTAAAATGTCCCTGTTTGTTTCCAACAAATGCACATTTCTTATTGGCCGGTCAAGGTTTGATGAGCGAGATTTAAAGCAGGGTAGGAGAGGGAAGGTGATGGGAAGGGACAGTGTAAGCCAACAGGTCTTCCTTGTTCTGGCCTAGATCCTGTGCACTTCTTGTGATGCAAACGAGTTTTCAAGAAATATGGAAGGGAACAGCTCCACATCTATCAAGCTGGCCAGCAGCAAAGTTCTCCAGGTAACTTTAACCCGGTCTTCAGTGAGACAAGTTTCCTGCTGATTATACTCGGGATATCTGGGGAGCTGTAGGCAATCCCTGACTTACCCAATATCCACCCCCTTCCCCACCCAGCTAAAGATAGCTGGCTAGCGCTAAAAATCTGTGCCATCTGGCAAGTAAAAATCAATACAGCAGAAACGTCACCGCCTGGAATCCACCACCACCTCCTGATCCCCTTCAGTTAGATGCAGTTAGTGGTTCCCTTCCATGTTCCCCCAAACGGCCCCTCTCCTTCAAATGACAAGAGGGAAAAACATGCTGTAAAGGAGAGCATTTAAATCCTGCGTGTGAATCCGCACCCCCCACCCCCCTTTATACCAAAATTACACACACATCTGGCCCATGTCCTTACTGACCTGAATCCCCACCCTGCAGCCACTGCCCTATCTCTGAAGGTGCCCCCCAGGCAGAGGGGAGGAAGAGGCAGGCGTGCGCCCCCCGGGCAGAGGGGAGGAAGAGGCAGGCGGGCACCCCCAGGCAGAGGGGAGGAAGAGGCAGGCGTGGCTCCTCCCGCTTGGCCACGCTCTGACAATGGAAGTAGGATTCCTCGGACTGCTCGGGGACTCTGAGAAGATGGCAGGTTGCAAGGTCACCTGAACCATGATATTTCCCCCCCCCCCCCCCCCCCCCCAGTGTTTTACTGCTGGGGAAAATATCATGGGATCCAGTGCACTGACTCCTTCAGCTTGCAGGATCTCACGTTATTTTCCACAGAGGGATCAGTTCATGACCGACTTGGATTTGTACGGCTGCACTAAACTGAGCCTTAGTGTAAGACTGGGATTTAAAGAGCTTGTGGGCCCTGTTACTGCTCTCAGGTAATAATAACATTTTCTCATGCAATATGATTTCAAAATCTCATTTTCATGATATAATGCATGTCTCGAAGAGGTCCGGAGGATAATAAGTAAGTTTTAAATCCTCTTACACACTACTTCCAAACATTACTTTCCATCAAGCAGGTTTTATTCCATGAAATTACTTTTTCATTGCTTTCATGAAAATAAAGCTTCCTTGGGAGCCTTTGTTGAAGCAGCTTCTCAAATGCATTTTGAAAGTCCAACTATATAATATCAACTGGATCTCTCCAATGTGCTCCCTGATACCCCGAAAGAAATCCAATCGATTAATAAGACATGACTTTTGTCACTTTATTGAGGTATTGTTGACCCTTAGTTCAACATATCATTAGATAGAAAACCATTTCTACCCCTAGGACAGGTGGAGGTCTCCTTTTGGCTGAGCTGCAATGCTACAGACCCAAGGAGTTTTGAACAAAACTGGTTTAAGTATGTCCTCACAATGGATTCCAAGTGTCGTTTTGAATACTTGAATTATTTAAATTATATGTCTTTTCTTAAATCTAAGCAAACACATTGAATGTTGTGTTGTGTTCAGTGGGTGACGGGTCCATCCTGTGGCCCGCCACTCTTTCGTCCAGCCTGACCCCTAGCTCGTTGATTTCTGATGCTATGGCTGGCCTCCCTGGCAAGGATGCGGCCACCCAGTGCAGAGTGACTAGGCCCAAGCTGCCGATGCCAGCAATGCTGCAGGAGCTTCTCTAGCCGCGCGCACGCCCGACTTGCCAGCATTTAAAAGGCCCGTGGTGCCCCTTGATGACCTCACAGACTGGGACTATAAAAGTCCACCTCTCTGCTTCTCCTTGCCTTGGAATAGGTCAACTCTTCAGAGTAGTGCTTTGCCTCAGCGTTCATCACCCATCTGTTCCTGTTCCTGCTGTGTTTCTGTTCTTCTGTGACTTCACTATGAGTCCTCGTCATCCTGGTCAGTCCTCCTCATCCACCTCCCAGTGTTCATCCTTGTTCCTGTGACACCATGTCCTCCATTGTTCCTTGTCTCCTTCGTTTGACTTCTGGCTTTTGACCCTGGCTTAGACTTGACTCTGCTTGACCTCCACTTGCCTCTGACCTCTGCCTGCTTATAGTTGTTGACTGGCCTGCACCTGGCCTGATTCTCTACCTGGACCTCGACCCTGAGTGTACTCTGCCTGCATCTGACCACAGCCTGAACCTGCCCAGACTGCTGCTTCACCTGACTCCGCTTTCTCTCACTGTGCTGGCCTGCATCTTCTCCTATGCAATGGATCTTCACCTCCACAGAGACCCGTGCCTTAGTCTAGCCAGACCCGGCACCCAAGGACTCGAGCTAAGGGGAACGAGGAATGGTATTGGTGAAGCTCCTGTTGAGCCTCTGCTTCAGCCAGCTCTGACTGCCAAGGGTGGGGATCTGCAGGGCTCCTCCTTGCAGGTTGTGCCAACCTCACCTCAGCCCATGGGTCCACTCTTGCAACATGTTGTTTAAATTATGATACAAACAGCTGCATTCTTCAGTTTTGCAATTCAGCCAAAACTATTTTGAGATCATCTTGTAATTTGTGAAGGTTCCTATTAATGGTTAAAAATAGCATTATATTGAAATTATTATGTCTGTGGGCTAATGAATAAGATCAAGATGTAGAAGGTCATTGAGTTACAAATCACTGATTGTACAAAAACCTTTAAAAAGCTGCTAAAGACTCATTTTTTCCAGCAGGTATTTGACTGCTAAATATCCTGATGGCGTGATCTGTGGCATTATGTCCTGTTTGCCTGTTTCATTATACTTTTATGTTTGTTTTTAGTTAAGCCACCTAGGGTTGAGGACCAGATGTTGGAACCCGGCACCCGGGTCGATCTGCGGCATAAGGTCTGGGCCCTGCATTTGGCCTGGATTTGTGCCAAGGTCCAGGCATCAGGACCTGCCCTGGCCGTGGCTATGGATATCTGAAGGATCAGGTAAGTGAGGAAAACATTTTTAGGGGTCCCTGTCATTGCTCAGGTCTCAGCTGAAGCCGCAGCATTGGTCCAGGCCTAGGCCAAGACCACAGTATTGCACTCAGGCCTAGGTCATGACCCCTGCTTTGGCATCTGGCCTAGTTGTAGGCCTGGCCAGAAGTTTTAACCGAATTAAACAAATAAGATTTGTTTAATTTGGGGGGCTCTCAATTAATTTTAGGGCCTCTGAATGAAACAAATGGACATCCCTAAATTGTACATGGCTGATTGAATATTTCAGTGGAAAATTGTGGTTCATATGTGCAACTCTTTGTCCAATATTTGTTGTTCTAGAACTGGAATATGTAGCTCAGTTTTTTATACTCATTTCCTATTACATGGACTACATCTAGTTATACTTTTTTTAAATACAAACTTTGCACTAGAAAGTGGAATGAGAATACATACTTTTCATATTGGTCCTGACTGAGCATTAATTTTCAACTTCATTTAGCTGATTCAGCTCAGCAATTCAACTCATAAAGTCCATATATAACCAAGCATCTTCCACCAATCACCTTTCCTTCCTCATAAACAATCTCCGTGCAGCAGCCCATGCTCCCCTCCCTTCCTCCTTTCCAATCCGAAAAAGACCTTAGTGCAGCTGCAAAATTCCCCTCTCTGAACCTCCCCAAAGTGTAACCTTAGTCAATTCTCTATGAATATGCACAAGAAATAGTTGTATACATAGGAAGTAGTGCGAAAAAGTGAATCCCATGCATATTGATTAGAGATATCCTGAAAACCTGACTGGCTGGAGGGCTACCCTAGAACCAGTTTGAGCACCCCTGTTCTATTTCACGATGTTTGTCAGACATTGTGGGATGAATGCATCCGTTCATGATACAGAAAATCCATAATGCTTAAAGACCTCACAGAGAGACAAACAGTAATCTAATCCTGAGTCCATCCCTCTCTATCTTTCCCTTTGTATCTCATTATTTGAGACTTTGCATTGATTGCATTGGTTTCCTCAGAAGCTATATCAGGTGCTAATTCAAGTCAATATTTCTTATGCAATTATACTAAAAAAAATACACAGAACTTTTATCAAACTATTTCATGGATGGATTATAGTGAACATTATTGATTTGAAGTGTGGCAAAACAAAAAAACAAAGCCTGTGTGTCCAGGGATCACATCCCGAAAGTGCATATAAATGAATGTAAACAGTCCTAAGTCATCAGACTCTTCCTTGTACAGGAACCATTGGCCAAGAGGGTAAGTGATGGGAGCAGACCTTTTTTTATTACTTTAGACTGGAACATGTTTATTTTTTATTTATTTATTTAACATCTCTTTTATACCGATATCCGTTCGCACATCGCATCAGTTCACAATAAACAAAAACTTTTGGGCGGTGCCCTTACATGTAACAGATAACTTAGTGAACTAGGAAAAATACAATTAACTTTTGGGAGGAGCCCAAATTTTCCAAATGTACAAATTTTCCAAATGTACAAATTTCCAAATGTACAAATTTTCCCCAGTATGAATCAGATTTAATATTCAGAAGCTCTTAGGGTGAATAGTCTTGTATGATATTCTCTGTTAGGAGTGAAAATCTGATGGAAAGATGTTCTTTGGTAAGTAGTTCATTTGTTGACTAATTCCTCATCAGGTATGGGTATAAATGTGTCTCCTTCTGATATAAATCAGTAAGAAATATGTAAATTATGTTTTAGGATTTGTTTAAAACGATGTCCTAGAGTAGATGACAGGTTGATCCCATCACGCCAATAAACATTAGACTCTGGATAGGATTAGGGAGGCGGGAGCTGAGTTATGCTTCACAGTGGTTACAACTGACCCAGCAAATGCTCAGCAGAACACCAGCACATAGCAGTATCTTATTAGTATACAGGGAAAGTAAAATTTACTGGCTGACTCAGCTTGCAATCATTTCAAATCTCCTAAAATGAAAAGTGGGATTATGGTTACAAATAAAAACAAAGGTCACAACATTTAAAGAGAAAGCCATTCCAGATTTATGAATTGGAATATCTTTATTTAAAAATGATGCCTAACTTAAAAGGCAAATATTCAACTGACAAGTACAATTCATTTTAAATTTCAATCAAGCAACTGGTATCATCTTGTGCTATGCTAGCTGCTCTCTTAATACTTAATTGAGGAGGGAGTGCTGTTTTCTCTTGAATTGTACAGAGTACGGGAGATTGGGTTCTGGTGCTTGTGACACTGGAGTATCCCTTGTTCAGTTTTGCAGACACTGGACAGCTAGTGCTCACTTATACCCGAGGCATCAGGTGAATTCATCTGGAGAATGGTCTTGCAGGAAACTTACCTAACAGCCCCCCAAAGTGAAAGTGGTTTAAATAGCACCCAAAGAAAATGAATTGAAGTATCTAACAGCAGATGACCTAAAACTTTAATGCTTATTGCACTGTCTAGCTACAATGTCCCTAGTCTTATAAGAACATAAGAACATGCCATACTGAGTCAGACCAAGGGTCCATCAAGCCCAGCATCCTGTTTCCAACAGTGGCCAATCCAGGCCATAAGAACCTGGCAAGTACCCAGAAACTAAGTCTATTCCATGTTACTGTTGCTAGCAATAGCAGTGGCTATTTTCTAAGTCAACTTAATTAATAGCAGATAATGGACTTCTCCAAGAATGTATCCAATCCTTTTTTAAACACAGCTGCATTAACTGCTCTAACCACATCCTTTGGCAACAAATTCTAGAGTTTAATTGTGCATTAAGTGAAAAAGAACTTTCTCCAATTAGTTTTAAATGTGACACATGCTAACTTCATGGAGTGCCCCTAGTATTTCTATTATCTGAAAGAGTAAATAACCGATTCACATCTACCTGTTCTAGACCTCTCATGATTTTAAACACCTCTATCATATCCCCCCTCAGCTGTCTCTTCTCCAAGCTGAAAAGTCCTAACCTCTTTAGTCTTTCCTCATAGGGGAGCTGTTCCATTCCCCTTATCATTTTGATCGCCCTTCTCTGTACCTTCTCCATCGCAACTATATCTTTCTTGAAATGCGGTGACCAGAATTGTACACAGTATTCAAGATGCGGTCTCACCATGGAGTGATACAGAGGCATAATTACATTTTCTGTTTTATTCACCATTCCCTTTCTAATAATTCCCAATGTTCTGTTTGCTTTTTTGAATGCAGCAGCACACTGAACCGATGATTTAAATGTGTTATCCACTATGATGCCTAGTTCTCTTTCTTGGGTTATTTTTCCCTATATATGCATTACCTTGTACTTATCCACATTAAATTTCATCTGCCATTTGGATGCCCAATTTTCCAGTCTCACAAGGTCTTCCTGCAATTTATCACAATCTGCTTGTGATTTAACTACTCTGAACAATTTTGTATCATCTGCAAATTTGATTATCTCACTCGTAGTATTTATTTCCAGATCATTTATAAATATATTGAAAAGTAAGGATCCCAATACAGATCCCTGAGGCACTCCACTGTCCACTCCCTTCCACTGAGAAAATTGTCCAATTAATCCTACTCTCTGTTTCCTGTCTTTAGCCAGTTTGTAATCCACGAAAGCACATTGCCACCTATCCCATGACTTTTTACTTTTCCTAGAAGCCTCTCATGAGGAACTTTGTCAAACGCCTTCTGAAAATCCAAGTACACTACATCTACCGGTTCACCTTTATCCACATGTTTATTAACTCCTGGATTATAGATAACTGTCCATGAGAAAATCTAATGCTGCAATCTGTTTCATTATTTAGCATAAAAACCTCTAAATGTGTCCCTGCAGTTCCCACTTCTCCATTCTGGTAAGTCACTCACCAGGCCCCTAATGAGAAGCACTTTTTGAGAAGTTTATTAACTTTATTGAAGTGATTATAATTAGGGAAGGGAGGAAGAGGCTGGCAGGTGGTGGTGGGGTGAGATGAGAAATATTTGTGTTTTGGAAAGAGGCAGCGAGTAGTGCACGCAGCTGACCAAGGGTCCATGAAGCTCAGCTGCCTGTTTCCAACAGTGCTCAATCGAGGTTACAAGACCCTGGAAAGATTCCCACATTAAAACAGATCTCATGCAGCTATGGAAAGGTGGAACTGTGTAAATCTGTGACTGTGAGATGTGGCTCACACAGGATATTTAGGATGAAGTGGTGTTCAGGAAAATCCGTAGTCCAATAACCAGTAAAATCATAGACTTCCCCCAGTTAAAGAAATATTATAGACCGATAAGGATAAAAGAGAAATAAAATGTACCTTTGATTACATGAGGCAGACAGAAATCAGAGAAGTCCAAATTCCCCTTCTTTGTGTCATAATTAAAGAGATATTTTATTTATAACCAGTCCTGGATGTTTTCAGAAGGGATCTGCTTTTCTATTAAACAAAATTGTAAAACACGATGAATGAGCCCATTTTTGCTTTGTTTCATACAAATAAAAAAAAAAATCTTGTATTTTTGGGAAATACTCTGCATTATTAGTAGATAGAGTGCAGTATTAGCAACCCAGAGAACTGCTAAGCTTTCTTTCACAGACATCACAACCATTGAAATTAAGACTTTGTGGCAGGGTTGTTTTCATTTCCATTTGCAAATTAGTGTGCCCTGTTTACTATTAGAGAGCACATTTTCTCAAAAATGAAAAATACAAGCCAAAAAGCATAAAAATAATGAAGAGAAGAATTCATATGCACAGCCCTAGTTTTCAGCTTTAGTGCTAATATTGTATGATATATAAGGGGGGTGTTGTCTCAATGTTGTCCCATTTCTACTCTCTTTCCCTCATTTTGTGCTTTCTTCCTTGTTTCAGCACTCCATGACATCCGAATACAGGGAAACAGGAAATCACTCGGATGCGACGGAATTCCTCCTTCTGGGGTTCTCAGAGTTTCCAGAGCTGCAGCTCCCTCTCTTTGCTCTCTTCTCACTCCTCTACCTGATGGCCGTGCTGGGGAACCTCCTTATTATCTGTGTAATCTGTGCCGATCCACACCTGCACACCCCCATGTATTTCTTCCTGCTCAACTTATCCATCATAGATATCTGCTCTTTAACCACTATTGTTCCAAAGTTGCTATCAATGCTTCTAACAAACAGCAATGAAATATCATTCAGTGGGTGTATTTTGCAGTTGTACTGTTATATATTGAGTATTGGGTCAGAATTTATGCTTCTTGCTGTCATGGCTTATGATCGTTATGTTGCAATATGCATTCCTTTGCATTACACAGTCATCATGAATACAAGAGTCTGTGCTCTTCTGGTAGTTGTCTCATGGGTAACAGGTTTAATAGAGGCATTGCCACACACTGTCGTTATATCCCAGTTTTCTTTCTGTGACTCTAATTTAATCAATCACTTCTACTGTGAACTCACAGCATTGCTGAAACTTTCCTGCACAGACATCACAGTCATTGAAATTATGACTTTTGCAGCAGAGGTGATTGCGGGCTTCACCCCATTTCTCCTAACCCTGGCATCCTACATGTTTATTATCTCCACCATCCTGAAGATCCGCTCTACAGAGGGGAAAAGCAAGGCCTTCTCTACCTGCTCCTCCCACCTTATAGTCATTGTGCTGTTATATGGGACTCTAATTGGAATGTATTTGCAACCTGGGTCAAGGGAATCTCTGAATTCAAACATGCTGCCTACCTCAATATATATAGTCACGCTC
This sequence comes from Rhinatrema bivittatum, assembly GCF_901001135.1. Taxonomy (NCBI): domain Eukaryota; kingdom Metazoa; phylum Chordata; class Amphibia; order Gymnophiona; family Rhinatrematidae; genus Rhinatrema; species Rhinatrema bivittatum. The sequence continues at coordinate 45,740,052 of NC_042630.1, read as the reverse complement.
CCATTAGTAAATCCCTTGGTTTATAGCATGAGAAGCAAAGACTTAAAAGTGGCCCTGAAAAAAATTATAAGAAGAAAGCCAACAATTTTGGTTATTAAGAAACATTTTTGAAAGGTGCCCATTTGACACTAACTGAAAATGATACAAATAAACACTTTCCAGGTCACTGAAGGTCAGTTAGGAATGAATATGTGTTCCTATTGGCTGGCTGCCCTCTTATCTATTGATGTTACCAAGGTTACCACTGAGGTGATGGTTGGGGGGATGGGAAATGGAACTGGAAACTAACGAACACCAACAGAAAATGAAACAAAGTGTTCACACTTCCCAGGTCAGTAAAGGTCACTTAGGAATGAATATGTATGTATGTATTCCTATTGGCTGGCTGTGCTCTTATCTATTGATGTTACCAAGGCTAACACTGAGGTAATGGTTGGGGGGATGTGAAATGGAAACAGTTGGAAGCTTGACAAAAAAAGTAATGTAATGATCAGCACTCACGTGACTAGAACTTGTTTGTTTATTATTTTTGTTAGCAGGCACCTGAAATGCTAGTGCATGTTGAATTTGCCAATCACTGTGCATTTTAGAAAGGTGGTCCTGGCTGGAACTGTACACAGTTCAAATATATGTAATTGATTGTTGGTAAGTGTATTTTTTAAGTAGCCACACTGGCACCAGTATGTTTACTTTTCCTCCTACTTAACTCACTAGCTCAGCTTTGTAAGAAGGGCTTCTCTGCTTGTGTGTTGTTTTTGTTTGGTGTGAGGAGAGCAGAAACATCAGATCTTTATTCAATCTACTACAGTCATCTCTTACAGTGCCCTATCCCTATTAATACCAGGAGTGTTGTGATCTTCCTGCACACAGTGCCCTAACCCTGATACCAGTCTGAGACAGCTCCCTCCCTGCATTACTAGTGAGAGGCTGGCTTCACAGACAGGGGGGAGCTGCCTGACCCTCACTCCTGACTTCCCCCATGTCCCAGCTAGTGAATGGTGTGTGGGTGAGGGGGGGGGGGGGGGAGGATGGTGAAGTCTGAGACAGCTCCCTCCCTGCATTACTAGTGAGAGGCTGGCTTCACAGACAGGGGGGAGCTGCCTGACCCTCACTCAAGCAGAGAAGCCCTTCTTACAAAGCTGAGCTAGTGAGTTAAGTAGGAGGAAAAGTAAACATACTTGTGCCAGTGTGGCTACTTAAAAAATACACTTACCAACAATCAATTACATATATTTGAACTGTGTACAGTTCCAGCCAGGACCACCTTTCTAAAATGCACAGTGATTGGCAAATTCAACATGCACTAGCATTTCAGGTGCCTGCTAACAAAAATAATAAACAAACAAGTTCTAGTCACGTGAGTGCTGATCATCACATGTCAAGCTTCCAACTGTTTCCATTTCACATCCCCCCAACCATTACCTCAGTGGTAACCTTGGTAACATCAATAGATAAGAGCACAGCCAGGCAATAGGAATACATATTCATTCCTAAGTGACCTTTACTGACCTGGGAAGTGTGAACACTTTGTTTCATTTTCTGTTGCTGTTCATGAGTTTCCAGTTCCATTTCCCATCCCCCCAACCATCACCTCAGTGGTAACCTTGGTAACATCAATAGATAAGAGGGCTGCCAGCCAATAGGAACACATATTCATTCCAAACTGACCTTCAGTGACCTGGAAAGTGTCTATTTGTATCATTTTGAGTTAGTGCGCACTAACGGGGAGTTAGTGCGCACTAACTCGAGTTAGTGCGCACTAATCGGAAAAAACAATTTTTAACGATTTTTCAACAAAATAATCGTGCCAAACACGATTTTCTTCTCCTGCCACACGATTTCTATCGTTAAGACGATATGGAAAACGATTCACATCTCTATTGTCTATCCTCTTATAATTTTCCAAACAACTAAGTCATAAATAAAATGGCTTGTAAAAATAATTCCCTCTTTTTCCTAACATATGTTCTCTTTCTCATGACCACAAACTTGCTAGCTCTGAGAAACTTCTGCTTTTACTCTAGTGCCTAGGGTTATTGCTGGATGTTATCTGCTGTTTGCAGAGCTTCTGCAAACAGCAGAGCTTCTGTACAGCTGCAGCTCTCCCTCGTCCACATCGATTTCCACATACTGGGCTTGTGGACACTGGCTCATTCTGTCTGACCTTAGGTCTTGGTCACTGGTCAGCATTTTACAGAAATAAGGTATATATTGAGGTGGGGGGGATGTGAGTGAGGGGCAGTTGGATCCTAGCTGATGGTTGGCTTGGGGATACAAAGGAACATGGAAGTAGGAGTTTCAGCATTGGGCTTACAAAGGAAGTAGGATGAGTCTTACTGGGAATCTTTACCAGGTGATGGCTGGCCAGCATGGGAAATGTGAAGGTCATCCTCTCTCTTCTCATGGTTAGTCTGTAGCTCCCTGTCATTTGTATTAAAAATGTGCATTGTGTCTCTTTCAACCTACAATCCAGGTAAAAACATGTAGCAGGTAGAACTATAATTATGCTTTTTGCCACATTCAGGGTAGGCAATTTTCAGACAGCTGAATTCTGGAAGTAAAATCTTTTTCCCCATAGAAATCACTTGGCAAAATATAATAATGCACAAGAAAATAATATTTTTAGCAGAAGGAATGCTCTAGAACAAATGATTATGGTGGGAGGCTCTAAGAGCAGCATCAAGAAATACATCTTTCCTAAAAAGGATGGTGGACTAATGGAATACGCCTTTCAGACATTACTTTCCATCAATTTGTTTTTTCCCTATGAAAATAATGTTTCCTTGCTTTCAAAACAACATAGCTCCTTTAAAAGAATTTCTTGAAGGACCTTGCGAAAAGCTTTTTGAAAATGTAACTATATGATATCAATTTGGTCTACCAGTTTTTGTGGTTGCAGATGTCCTCAGCGAACTTCAGTGGATTAATTCAATCAATCATACGATAGTGCAAAACAGTAAAGAAATGAGAATGGTTTAATGGAACAAAGTCAGCATGGCTTTACCCAAGGCAAGTCTTGCCTCACAAATCTGCTTCACTTTTTTGAAGGAGTTAATAAACATGTGGTTAAAAGTGAACCAGTAGATGTGATATATTAGGGTTTTCAGAAGGCATTTGACAAAACCCTTCATGAGAGGCTTCTAAGAAATCTAAAAAGTCATGGGATAGGAGGCAGTGTGCTTTTGTGGAATACAAACTGGTTAAAATACAGGAAACAGAGAATAAGATTAAATGTACAATTTTATCAGTGGAAAAAGAGTAAACAGTGGAGTACCTCAAAGATCTGTACTAAGCCCTGTGCTTTTCAATGCATTTATAAATGATCTGGAAAGGAATACAATGAGAGAAGTAATTGAATTTGCAGATAATATAAATTATTCAGAGTAGTTAAATCACAAGCAGATTGCGATAAATTGCAGGAGGACCATGTGAGATTGGAAAATTGGGCATCCAAATGGCAGATGAAATTTAATGTGGATAAGTGCAAGGTGATGCACATAGGGAAAAATAACCTATGCTGTACTTACACGATGTTAGGTTCCATATTAGGAGCTAGGGATGTGCAGAGCAAAATTTTATGTTCATATTTTTTATGTCCGAAAGGGGGTCCCACTTGCGGCCAATATGGACATAAAAAAAATCCAATGAGTTGGGTATATGTACATATGTGCAAAAAAAAAAATTAAACCCCCTCACCCTCCTTAATCCCCCCCCCCAGACTTACCACAACTCCCTGGTGATCGAGCAAGGAGTGAGGACGTCATTTCTGCAATGCTTGGCGAGAAGCATGTGACGTCGGTGGCACGTCGAGTGACGCGACGTCACGTGATTCCCGGCAAGTTCGCGCCGGACGGCTCGTTCGGCCCAAAAAGAACTTTTGGCCAGCTTGGGGGGGCCTCCTGACCCCCTCAAGCTGGCCAAAAGTTCTTTTTGGGCCGAACGAGCCGTCCGGCGCGAACTTGCCGGGAATCACGTGACGTCGGCGTCACGTGATTCCCGGCTTGTTCGCGCCGAACGTCCGGCGCGAACTTGCCGGGAATCACGTGACGTCGCGTCTGAGTGACGCGGCGCCACGTGATTCCCGGCTCGTTCGGCCCAAAAAGAACTTTTGGCCAGCTTGGGGGGGTCAGGAGGCCCCCCCAAGCTGGCCAAAAGTTCTTTTTGGGCCGAACGAGCCGTCCGGCGCGAACGAGCCGGGAATCACGTGACGCCGGCGTCACTCGACGTGCCGCCGACGTCACATGCTTCTCGCCAAGGATTGCAGAAATGGCGTCCTCACTCCTCGCTCCATCACCAGGGAGTTGTGGTAAGTCGGGGGGGGGGATTAAGGAGGGTGAGGGGGTTTATATTTTTATTTTGGCTCAACAATCGCGATTTCCCACATATCGAACATATCTATGTTCGATATGTGGGAAATCCGATCGTTTATGTCGAATCAATTTTTTAAGTAAAAAAAAAATATGAGTTGCGTTTTACTAATGCGGTCAATCCGAATGCACACCCCTATTAGGAGCTACCAGCCAGGAAAGCGATCTAGGTATCATAATAGATAATACTTTGAAATCATCAGCTCAGTGTGCTGCGGCATCAAAAAAGCAAACAGAATATTAAGAATTATTAGGAAGGGAATGGTGAATAAAATGGAAAATGTCATAATGCCTCTGCATTGCACCTTGGTGAAACCACACCTTGAGTATTGTGTACAATTATGGTCACTGCATCTCAAAAAAGGTATAGTTGCGATGGAGAAGGTATAGAGAAGGGTGACCAAAATGATAAAGAGGATGGAACAGCTCCCCTATGAGGAAAGACTAAAGAGTTAAGGCTGTCCAGCTTGGAGAAGAGATGGCTGAGGGGGGATATGATAGAGGTCTTTAAAATCATGAGTAGTCTAGAATGAGTAAATATCAATCGGTTATTTACTCTTTTGGATAATAGAAGGACTAGGGGGCACTCCATGAAATTAGCATGTAGCACATTTAAAACTAATTTGAGAAAATTATTTTTCACTCAATGCACAATTAAACTCTGGAATTTGTTTTCAGAGGATGTGGCTAGTGCATTTAGTGTAGCTGGGTTTAAAAAAGGTTTGGATAAGTTCTTGGAGAAGTCCATTACCTGCCATTAATCAAGTTGACTTAGAAAATAGCCACTGCTATTACTAGCATCAGTAGCATAGAATATACTTTGTTTTTGGGTACTTGCCTGATACTTGTAGCCTGGATTGGCCACTGTTGGAAACAGGATGCTGGGTTTGATGGACCCTCAGTCTGACCCAGTATGGCAATTTCTTATGTTCTTACAATCGGAGCTTGTGTTTTCTTTGTAGAAAGAGAACTACAGTCTTCTGTCTTTATCATATGCTTAGTTCTTCCCACATATACCTTTGTACATGGGCAATGATAACATATAGCACTTATGAAGATGTGCAATTTGTCATATTCATCAATTCTTATACTTATCCAGATGATGGATCCTGGCATATTTCTGTACTAATTGTCAATGTAGAAAACAGTCACTGCATGGGGAATGACCTTTTACATAGGATGCATTGTTATTTTTAATCACATAAGGCAAAACTGATTTTACCAATAATCTCTTAGGCCTGGATTCACCATTCTATTGCAGAATGGTGAATCCAGCAAAAGCGGGGGTCGGGGGGGTGAAGGAGGACAGGCCTGCAAAAGCTGGCAGCCTCCGCACCACCGCGGTGTTTTCGCTGCTGGCTTTCACACCTAATAGCTCCACCGTGAAAGGTGGTGCTATTGGGCGCATTACTAGCAATGATAAGGCTACTAACATTATCGCCGCCAGCAAAGACATCGCGGAGTCTGCCCCCTCGCCATCCCGACTCCGCCCCTAGCAAGTTATTGTACGCGGAAAGGGACTTTTCGCGTGTGATAGAGGCTTATCGTGTGCAATAGAGGCTTATCGCACGCGATAAGCCTTAGAAAATGACCCCCTTAGATTGCTTCCTTGGGTGATAGAGTTTGGAATACTGAATTTAATTTCAAAATGTGACAGTGCTTATTAGTAAGTGAAACCAACATGGCTTCCAATATTTGCATGTTTGTATTTTTCTTCTATGTTTCTATGATCTTGTTTTCTCTATGGCTCCTTTTTCTGGCAGTTCATCTTAACTTCGCATCACTATATAGTTGATGTCTGTCTGTATGTAAACCACTTCGGAAATTGTAAACTGCTTTTATGCATGGTCAGATAGGTAGCTGTGTGGTTCACGTTTTGGGGTTTCCTTAATTAATTAAAGTTGTTATAAGTTAACAATTTACAATTTTCCTCAATGAAGTTTCACCAACAAAAGAAAAAATAATTATTTTGACACTTTGTATTATTAAAGTTAAATTTATTAAACTGGCAATTGAGAATATGGTTTACTGAGAAACAAGTATAAACATGAATTATGACACAAATATATATATATATATTACAAATTATGTCTCTGTTATAAAATATTTATCACGCTATTAAATATTTAAATGTTTTTTTACAGAGGTTATGAACTTTCAGTGTCCTCAAGCTAATGTGATAAATATATTACTATAATAATACTATTACCACTAATGTTACTAATATCAGTTCTCTGTTAATAAGTTGAATAATGTTTGCAGATTCTATGTTTTTTAAAGTCTTTAATACTTTTACACATGTAATCTTTGGTGCACTTCTCTATAACTCCCGTGATGACTTGTGTACGCTGGTCTTTGGACAAAGATGAAAAGTTTTGGTGGCTACAGTTCTTTCTGGATGGACGTCTCTTATGCTTGACCATGTCGTCTCTGGAACAATTTCCTACTAACTTGACTTTATCAAATCAATAAAGGAACCTATCTCCCTGAGACTGTCAATTTTCGCATTCTGGAATGTTACTAGCTTCAAAATTAAAAGTTAATTCAGTTCCCTATCTATGACTAGGAAAGCTGAATAAGAATAAACTAATGTTTTAATGTCAGACATTCTTTAAATAAGTTAAATAACACACAAGATCCTTACACCCATTCAGACACTTTTTCCTCAAACAATCCTCAGATAACTGTATTTAAATGGAAATATGGTTTTGAAAATAAGAAGTCTTGAAGCCCAAAATTAAAATCTTTTGCACTTCTGTCAAAAGTGCTAATAGGTTTTTAACTTCAGGGTAAATATGATATCACACAATCAGTTTCAAAATTTTCTTTCATTCAGCTAACTATAAAAGCTGAGAAAATATAGGAAATTGGTTCTTACCTGCTAATTTTCATTCCTGTAGTACCACGGATCAGCCCAGACTCCTGGGTTTTACCTCCCCTCCAGCAGGTGGAGACAGACCAATTTCTGTGGACTCTGTCGTATACCCCTGAGGTGCCACCTAGAGTCTGTCAGTATTCCACTGTACCCAAGCAGAACAATAATAAAGACTTATAAACTTCTCTTAACAACCTTCCTCGAAGAGCAGAGGAAATGAAAAACATGTAACTGAAAACTCAAATGATGCCCAACAATTCTGACCCTAAACAGGGGGGCATATGTATCTTACAGCAATCAATGATCCACCATCAGCTGAGCGGACTCTCCCTGGGTGGGACTCTGGGCTGATCCGTGGTACTTCAGGAACGAAAATTAGCAGGTAAGAACCAATTTTCCTTTCCCTGTATGTACCCGGATCAGCCCAGACTCCTGGGATACACCCAAGCTTCCCTAACCAGGGTGGGACTGCGAGATTCCCACTCGGAGAACACTAGCTCCGAATACCCCAGGCTCAGGTGCCCAGACATCACGTCTGTAATGTCTCGCGAAAGTATGAGTAGACTTCCAGATAGCTGCCCTACAAATCTTTTGAGGCACCACCTGTTGGCATTCAGCCCACGAAGTTGATTGCGAGTGCATAGAATGAGCCTTTAGCTCAACCAGAATCGGTCGGCCCTATACAAGGTATGCCGTCACAATAGCTTCCTTCATCCAATGGGCGATAGTTGCCTTAGAAGCTTTCTCACCCTTTCTGGGTCCACTCCACAAGATGAACAGATGGTCCAAAAGACAAAAACTGTTTGTGACCTCCAGGTAGCGCAACAACATTTGCTTCACATCTAGCTTACTCAAATCTCTGGCCTCTGGCGTAGAGGAATCTAGACCCGCGAGAGAAGGGATCTTCACCAACTGATTTAAAGGAAAAGCAGAGACCACCTTCAGGAGAAAGGAGGGAACTGTGCGCAATGAAACACCTGCTTCTGAAATCCTTAAAAAAGGCTCTCTGCAAAACAATGCCTGGAGCTCTGAAATGCACCTAGTCGATACAATAGCAATAAGAAACAACATTTTCAAAGTGAGGTCCTTCAGGGTCGCCCGCTTCAAGGGCTCAAAGGGGGCCATGCAAAGGGTGCGTAGAACCAAATTAAGCTTCCAGGAAGGGTAGGGATTTCGAACCGGTGGGCGCAAGTGTTTAACCCCTCTTAAGAACCTAGCAACATCAGGATGCAAAGCTAGTGCCTCTCCCTGCACCGTACCTCAAAAACAACCTAACGCCGCTACCTGTACTCTCAGGGAATTAAAGGCTAGACTCTTGGACAAACCTGCCTGAAGAAAATTCAGAACTTATGGGACTGAGGACTTGGAAGGACGAATGCTACACTCCAAACACCAGGACTCAAACACTCCCCAAACTCTAACGTAGGCTCTGGAGGTAGAGGTTTTACAGGAGTGCAAAAGCATGGTGATAACCGCTGGTGAGTAACCCCTCTTACTCAACCTTTGCCTTTCAAAAGCCATGCCGCTAGACAGAAGCGATCGACCTCGCCAAAAAAGACGGGCCCCTGACACAGAAGAGTCGGGGACGGTGGAAACCGCAGTGGACCGTCGAAGGCTAGAGTCAGAAGATCTGCAAACCATGGATGTCATGGTCATTCCGGAGCCACTAGAATTACAGTGCCTGGGTGAACTTCGATCCGGCACAACACTTTTCCGACCAAAGGCCACAGTGGAAAGGCATACAACAGAACGTCCCTTGGCCAAGGCATAATCAGAGAATCACTCCCTCCGCTCCCGGTTCTCGTCGCTGACTGAAGAAGCAAAGATATTTGGCATTTTGGTACGTCGCCATGAGGTCCATGGAGGGCTGGGTCCAATGCTTGCACAGATGGTGAAAAGCTTCATCTGAGAGTTCCCACTCTCCTGGATCCAACTGGTTTCGACTGAGAAAGTCTGCCTGCACATTGTCGACCCCGGCTATGTGGGAGGCCACAATCTTGTAAAGATGCTGTTCCACCCAGATGATCAGCAGCCATGCCTCCAACACCACCGGATGGCTCCTGGTTCCTCCTTGATGATTGATGTAAGCTACTGCTGTGGCATTGTTGGACAGTATCCTCACGACCACCCTTCCACCAAGGGGAGAAGGGCCTGTAATGCCAGTCAAACTGCTCTAATCTCCAAATGATTGATGGACCAGGAGGATTCCATCTTTGTCCATTGGCCTTGCACTGCCGATCCCCGACACACCGCTCCCCATCCGGAGAGGCTGGCGGCAGTAGTGAACACGATGAACATGGGAATCTCCAAGTCCACTCCCCGACGCAAGAGGTCTGGACACATCCACCAACGTAGACTGGAGTGCACCAAATCCGTCAGTGGTAAGCAAAGCTGGGAATGCTGGGAGAGCGGACTCCAGCGGGAGAGCAACGCAGACTGAAAAGGATGCATATGAGCAAAGGCACATGGGACTAACTCGAGAGTGGAAGCCATCGACCCCAGAACCTGCAAGTAATCCCAGGCCTTGGGCCGTGGCATGGATTTGAATAAATCCACCCAGGAAACCAACTAGGAAAGCCTCTCTTCTGTAAGAAAAACCTTGCCCAAGACCATACCGAACCTGGCCCCTAGGAACTCCAAGGACTGGGAAGGAGTCAGACAACTCTTGTCTGGATTGACCACCCAGCCTAAGGAAGTCAATCTCTGAAGGACTCACTGAACCGTGGCCTCACACAAAGCTTCTGACTTCGCCTGAATCAGCCAGTCGTCCAGGTAGGGATGAATCAGTATGCATTCACACCAAAGGGCCACTGCCACCACCACCATCACCTTGGTGAAAACCCTGGGTGCTGTCATGAGGCCGAATGGGAGAGCACAAAACTGGAAGTATTATCCGAGGATCGCGAATTGAAGGAATTTCTGGTGATCCGGATGGATGGGGTCCAGCGACGCCAGATGGGGTCCAGCGACGCCAGATACTCTCCCTTGTGTACAGACGCTATCATGGAACGTAGAGTTTCCATCTGAAAATGAGGCACCTTCAATGTCCAATTGACCTGTTTCAAATTGAGAATGAGGCGAAAAGTTTCTTCCTTTTTTGGCACAATGAAATAGATGAAGTAACGCCCGCACCTGAGCTCTCTGGTAGGAACTGGAACTATGGCGCCGAGATCCTGAAAATGCTGCAGGGTGTCTCATATCACTTTCCTCTTCTGACGGTATGTGCATGGGGACACCATGATGCGGTCTTGGATTGGCCGTGCAAAATGCAAAGCGTAGCTGTGTTCAATTATGCTTAGGATCCGACATTACCGTGGTCCACTCCTCCAGGAATAAGGACGGCCTGCCTCCAATCTTTGGAACCAAGGAGTGGACTGACCACACTTCATTGTGAGGGCTTGGGGCCCCCATGCACCTGAGGAGTTCCTTCTCTGAAGGGCCGCTGGCCCCGAAAGGACTGGGTGCCCATATAAGAACATAAGAACATAAGAAAATGCCATACTGGGTCAGACCAAGGGTCCATCAAGCCCAGCATCCTGTTTCCAACAGTGGCCAATCCAGGCCATAAGAACCTGGCAAGTACCCAAAAACTAAGTCCATTCCGTGTTACCATCGCTAATGGCAGTGGCTATTCTCTAAGTGAACTCAATAGCAGGTAATGGACTTTTCCTCCAAGAACTTATCCAATCCTTTTTTAAACACAGCTATACTAACTGTACTAACCACATCCTCTGGCAACAAATTCCAGAGTTTAATTGTGTGTTGAGTAAAAAAGAACTTTCTCTGATTAGTTTTAAATGTGCCCCATGCTAACTTCATGGAGTGCCCCCTAGTCTTTCCGAAAGAGTAAATAACCGATTCACACCTACCCGTTCTAGACCTCTCATGATTTTAAAGAACATAATATACTGACGGCTTTGTCCCTGACTAAACGAGGAGCCAGTGGATCGAGAGGAGCGAAAACGTCGATTTCCCCGAAATCTCGCTCTCTGTGGAAACTAGCCTCTCGTCCGAGGCCTGTCCTCCAGCAGCTTGTGTACCTTGTTCTCTCCCAGCGACTTGATCATATCTTCCAACTGCTGTCCAAACAGCAATCTTCCCTTGAAGAGCAGAGAACCCAAATGCACCTTGGAGGATACATCTGCCGACCAGTTCCACAACTATAGGCGTCGACGTGCTGAGACCGTGGAGAACATCATCTTCCCTGAGTTCTGTAAAAGATCATACAGTGCATCCGCAGTGTAAGCCACTGCAGCTTCCAACCTCCTAGCCTGTTGTGACTGGGCATCAGTAAGCTCTACGGACGCTTGTAAATCTTGGACCCATCGGAGACTGGTCTGCTGAGTGAAGCTGCTGCAGATTGCAGCCCATACCCTAAGAGCTGATATCTCAAAAATCTTCTTGAGATGTACCTCCAACTTGCGGTCCTGCAAGTCCTTCAAGGCTGTGGCACCCGTTACCAGAATAGTCGACCTCTTCGTTACCGCTGAGACAGCAGCGTCCACCTTAGGCTCCCTGATAAGATCCAGCGTGTCCTCTGGGAGCAGATACAACTTATCCATGGTTCTACTAACCTTCAACCCAAGATCAGTAGTGTCCCACTCCTTAAATAGAAGGTCAGACACCGACAAGTGGAATGGGAACGACCTCGCTGGACCTCTGAGTCCCAGCATCACTGGATATATATTAGGCCCAAACCTGGAATCCTCCCGAGGGACTTCAATTCCCAGCTCGTCGAGGAAGAATGGAATTAGGGGCTCAAATTCATCCCTTTGAAACAAGAGAACCACCTTGGGGTCATCCCCCTCCACTGGAGGGGAGCCCATTTGCTTCATCGGCGGAGCCTGGGCATCTGGATCCCCATCCGTACCCTGATCATGAGCAGACCGCAGAGACCCCTCCTGATCTGACAGATCTGAAGATGCGCTGTCCCTCAAACTGACTACGGAGTGAAGCGGACGCTTCTCCTTGTGCACACCATTGTGCTTCGGTGCCTGAACCTGCTTTCGGGCCGCGGGTCCCCTGCGATCTGGCTTATGCCCCTGCAACTTCCCAGCCTTGCGAGCCTTAAAAGCTTTGTGCATTAAAAGCACAAAATCTGAGGTGAACGATGAAGAAGGCCCTTCAGAGTCGTCCCCTTCATCGCCCCCTGTCGAGTCCTCCACAGCCCCATCCAAACCGGCCCCCCCCCCCAGGTACACCCGGCCGTGGAGACAATGGGGGAGGCAAAAGCCCCTCCCACATAGTAGCCTTCTCCTGCTCCCTTATGGTCTGTAAAATGGTCTCCGTTCCCGCGCTGAGCAGGAACGGATCCAGAGCTTGCCTATTCAAAACCGAGGCACTGGCCCTCCGACATGGTCGCGATCCACCCCCCGCCGATTTTGCTGGGGCTGCGACCCCCGACGACCCCTCTTCACCAGATAAACAGTCCATACATGGGAGAGCCATCCCCGCCCACTGCCGCACGCGGCGCAGGCTGCACCAAGCGGCATGAGCAGCGCTCTAAATTTAGCCTGGCTGGAGAGAGGAACAGCGAAAGAACAAAGGCCTACCCGGTTGGAGCTGTCCGTGGTCTGAAACTAACACCTGTGGAGAGCACACAAAGCTGGCAGAGCAGGAGAATTTAAAGGCACAGTATATAATTTTTTTTTTAACTGTGCAGGGGCTGTGAAGGTGGTAGTCCAAGACCCCCGGGACCACCTTCAGCGGGCAGTTACAGGGTCTTTAACCCTCTGCTCCTGAGCCTCAAATACTAGGGAGGATGGTCCCACCAGGACCTGACAACCCCCTGGGAGGCTAAAGGGGAAATTAGCTAAAAGATCAAAAAACCTGGCCCCTCGCTAACCATCAGGACCTAACTCTGAAGCCTGACCAAAAACAACTAAATCCTGACAAAAAATACCAGACTCCAGGGAAGTACCTCTTCCACCTGCTGGAGACAGAATACTGACAGACTCTAGGTGGCACCTCAGGGGTATATGACAGAGTCCACAGAAATGGGTCTGTCTCCACCTGCTGGAGGGGAGGTAAAACCCAGGAGTCTTGGTACGTACAGGGAACCCCGTTTCAGCTGTTTTATCTTTAATCTCACTAAAATAATTTCCTTACCTTTGACAGGCAAATAAACATTAATAATCCCTCTCATTCATTCTCATTCACTCTTAGTTATTGTTTCTTAAATGTTTCTAAGGTGTTTTACGCAGTATAAAGGCTGCTGAGCTCTCTCTGTCACCTTTCCCAGCTCAGGGCCCTCACTGACCAACTGTCATGCAGAGAAAACTAAAGGAATATTGCTGATGTCATAGAGAAGAAATGTATCTGTCCCACTTGGGATAGATTAGTAATTAACAGAAATCTCTAAAAAAAACAAAAAAAAAAACCCTTGATTCAAGAGACTAGTAAAAAGTTAAATTATTAACTAATTTAAATGCATTCCCAATTATACCAATTCTTTAAACAAATAGTAATTTGGCTGTAATTTGTACCATTACTTTCAACCTTGCTGCAGGTGAGCAGGTGAGCAGTGCTCTGTTGCTAAGGTAAAAGCTTCCCTGGATACCCGTTGCTATGGTTCCCAAGCACATGACTCAATGCAGGCATCACTGGCACTCACCCAGCCCCTTCCAATTCATTATTCCACCTTCCATTCTCTTCACCACATTTACATGTATGATCCAGTTTTTCCTCTTCTTCGATTGGTTAAATTCTTGCGATCCTAACTTGCATGTTCCTTGATATTACTATCTCTATCATTAGTAACTGTCTGGTTACTTCTGTTTTTAGGAAATCCTCTGCTCCACTTTAATAGCCACCACCCACATTCCCTTAGTCATAACATTCCTACAGGCCAAGTCCTGCAGTGAGTGAGGTGATCAAACTTGCAGATGACACAACATTATTCAGAGTTGTTAAATCACAAGCAGATTGTGATAAATTGTGAGACTGGAAGATTGGGCATCCAAATGGCAGATGAAATTTAATGTGGATAAGTGCAAAGTGATGCATATAGGGAAAAATAACCCATGCTATAATTACACAATGTTGGGTTCCATATTAGGTGCTACAACCCAAGAAAGAGATCTAGGTGTCATAGTGGATAACACATTGAAATCGTCGGTTCAGTGTGCTGCGGCAGTCAAAAAAGGAATTATTCTACATCTGCTAATTATCTGGTTTATGTGACCTTAAATGTGTTTACTGTTTAATATTAACTGGGTCGGGGTGAACAGGTGGTAGCTGAGACTGAAGAACCAGAAAGGTCTCGATGACCTGGAGAAGGACTGGGTAGATTGGTGGACTAATTGGTAAACTAGTTCATTTTCTCAACGTGTGCACGTTTTCAAATTGGCTGACTTACATGCAGAAAGCAGGACTTATACAAGTAGGGTCCCACTTTACATTCCCGCATAAAATAAACATGCTTATATCTTTAAAATTGGTAGGAAAACTACATGCATTCAATGCATTGAGATATGTGGTTCAATGCATTGCATGTATTCTCATGTAGGCCTACATATGCATGTCTGTTGCAGAGTACACAAAACATATTTAATTATATGCTTTTATGTCATGTGAGTTGTTATAAAAAGGAATGGTGAATAAAATGGAGAACATCAAAATGCCTCCGTATCTCTCCATGGTGAGACCCCACCTTGAATACTGTGTGCAATTCTGGTCACCGCATCTCAAGAAAGATATAGTTGCGATGGAGAAGGTACAGAGAAGGGCAACCAAAATGGTAAAAGGGATGGAACAGCTCCCCTATGAGGAAAGACTAAAGAGGTTAGGACTTTTCAGCTTGGAGATGAGACACCTGAGGGAGGATTTGATAGAGGTGTTTAAAATCTCGAGAGGTCTAGAATGGATAAATGTGAATCGCTTATTTACTCATTCAGAAAATACAAGGCATTCTATGAAGTTAGCAAGTAGCTGATTTAAAACAAATCATAGAAAATTATTTTTCAGTCTATGTACACTTAAGCTCTGGTAGTCACTGCCAGAGGATGTAGTTAAGGCATTTATCATTGATGGGTTTAAAAAAAGTTTGGACAAATTCCTGGAGAAATCCATAAATTGCTATTAATTAAATTGATTTAGCGTTTAGCTACAGCTTATTGCTGGCATTAGTAGCATGGAATTTTTGCCAGTTACTTGTGATTTGACGTGGCCCCTGTTGGACACAGGATGCTGGGCTTTATTGACCTTTGGTCTGACCCTTCTTATGTTCTTATGTGCATGTGCTATGCATGTGCAGCTGTGGTGTTTTTTTGGTTCAGTTCTGGTAATTTATGTTTGGAATGGTTTGGTGGCAAATTTGATTTCTTTTTTTTTTAATTTTTAAGCTCATTAATTTAGGGAAACAGTATGTTAGATGCTAAAACAAATGATCTGAAAATTTTTCAGAATGAATAGTGTTTAGGTTTGCTTGCAACAAGCTGAAACAAAAAGTGAAATCATTGGTCGAATTTTTGCCATTCAGATCAGTCACAAGCACATCCCTAGCACATGCTGTGTGCACAATCCCAGGTGCACACTTACTTTTTCAGAACTGCTCAAAGATCAATTTTCTAGCTATTGGACTGCATTTAGTTGGGTTTAAATAATCCACTGGGAATCAGGTTGAGATCACAAGCTTTTCCTGTTCGTCACTGTACAATGTTCGGATGATTATTGACATCAGCGACTGAATGGTGTTCATCCAGTAACCTGCAGATAGAATGACCTGGACTATTAATCAAATTCATGAAATTAATTTAAATATAGACCTCTATTAATTTCACTGTCTCATGCTGTGATCTGTGTGTCAAGGGATAATATCCCAAAGGGACCTTGCCACCTTTTTAAACAGTCCTAGCTCATCAGAAAGGTCATGCTAGAGATGCAGAATCCATCAATCAAGAAAGTGATCTAATCAGACTTTGCATTAATTTACATTATAATCTGTATTAATGTTCTCTACTAGGATGCAACCTCACATTCTGTTTGCCAAATCTCTTCCAGTGAATGTGGTTTTCATTCTTGGGCATGACTGTAATCCTGAAGTGCATGTGATCAAGTCATACTAGGATTCTGCATTCCCATCAGATAGGAATGGGCACTCTTTTGGTCAATCAATGAAGCAATTTAATCATTATGTATGTTTTACTGTAAGCAGCCTAGGGCTCCTGCATAGGCAGGCTATACCAAAACATCAGAAATGTGAGGAACAATTATAAATGTCCCAAAAAGTAAGAAGCAAGGTGCTTTTTCATTTATTTCACTACTTAAATATTTATTTTATGGGAGATTGGTGTTCTAATGTAGTAAAACCAAAGCTTCAAGGTTCACTGATATTTCACATTTTTCAAAAGTCGCCCATAAAGGCATAAACAAACTTTCACCCCCAACTTAGTGATTTGTAAACTGAGTCCCCTGACATGGCTTCATCGGGAGGGAGCAAGCTAAAAAAAAAAACAAAATTTAAAAATCTCAGAAGGGATAATACACATATACAAATACATACATAAACAAAAAACAAATCATTATATAACACACTATTCAAACATAAAAGTTAAATATTGTAATGGGGAAAAGACCCTACCTGGGGTCAATAGTGCCAACATTTACAACAACACCTGAGTGCATTTGTCAAAATGGTGTCTAAAGGGAGAAGGATACTGACAGCTGATATAGAGGAAATGTCAAAAACAGCATGAATAAGAACATGTGATCAAAAAATGACCAATCAGGATTTAAAAAATTCCAACCACTCTATTTCCCATTTCAGCCCAAAAGGGGCTAGAGTCTGGAAAGAGAAAATCCATCACTGTTTATGTTGGACTAGGTCTGATTAATGTCACCCCCTTGGCAATTAGCTCACACATGATCAGAGATCTCATGTTGTGCTGATTGCCAGTGTGTAGTTAAAGGAGGCGCCAAATACTATTGCAATGATCTGTAATATGTGTTCTAACTGCACGATAATTCTTGCCTATGTAAAGGAGTTTATAGGGGCACAGGATTACACATACAACTCCGGTAGAACTACAAGGGCTAATGTCTCCCAGTAACAAGGTGAATAAAAACCGATAGTGAGAGTGAAAGTGCACAAGCATGGCAGAGGTCACATGGTCGGTGACTGGACGTGAGGTCACGGGTGTGACTGAGTTTACTGTATGTCTGAAGAGACCAAGATATTGCACTGGTTCCATCCCCAATAGAAAGAGAAACATTGGGGAGGGGGGGGGGGAGGAGGAAGGCAGAGAGGATCTGCCAATGACAATGCACAATTCTGCAAATAAAACCACATTTCTGTAAAAAAGAAAGAATACATGGAATCCAGCCCAAGGATGGTGATGGATGTTTTTAAGGTATGAATGTGGAATGAATGAGATGTGTGGTGCATATAGAGTTTGGTATTTGTATATTATTGATGTTGCTATTTGGATTGTACTGTGTTGGTAAATAAATGCAGACTCTCATTGATTTTTTCTGATTATCCCCAACTGCAGGTTCCCCTCTTCCTGGTCTTCCTGCTCATCTACCTGATCACCTTGCTGGGGAACCTTGTGCTTATCACAGTGACCTGTGCTGACCCCCGCCTGCACACCCCCATGTACTTCTTCCTCAGTAACCTTTCAGTCACAGACATTTACTACACCTCAGTCATTATCCCAAAACTTTGTGGGGTCCTCCTTTCAGAGGATAAGACCATTTCCTATGTTGGATGCCTACTACAGTTGTATGTCTTCATTAGCTCTGGTGGTGCTGAGGCCTTCCTGCTTACTGCCATGGCTTATGACCGCTATGTGGCAGTCTGCCATCCCTTAAACTATGCACTTATCATGAGTCAAAAGGTCTGTTGGATCACCAGCCTTCTGAGTTCTGGGGCAATTGTGGTTTCTGTTAGTCACCTTTCATTCTGTGACTCTAACATGATCAATCATTTCTTCTGTGACCTCATGCCACTGTTAAAGCTTTCCTGCATGGATACAACCAGCTCTGAAGCCATATTGTTTGTTTGTTTAACTGTGCCTGCCTTCCTTGTGACTCTCTTAACTTACATCTACATCATCTCAGCCATCCTGAGGATCCGCTCTGCAGAGGGGAAGCGTAAAGCTTTCCCCACCTGCTCCTCCCACCTCACCATTGTCATTGTGTTTGATCTGTCCATTTTCTTTGTCTACCTGAGACCCACCTCATCATACTTCCTGGAAGAGGGTACAGTCCTATCCGTGCTCTATGCAGCTGTCACCCCCATGCTGAACTCAATAATTTATAGTCTGAGGAACAAGGAGGTAAAAAATGCACTGAAGAAAGTCATAGGGAAGGAGCTCGTGGCACTATGTGGTGTAAAAATCACATCAGGTTATCAGATGAAGGAGACTCCTTTTTCTGATAGGGATCCATAGAGACATAGAGCTTGAGATGATTCTCCCTCTAGCACTGAAAAGAACCTCCTGGAGTCATCATTCAGGAAAAAATGTTAGAGAGCTTACCTAAGAAAAGATCCAAATGAAATATAGAAACTGTTCAGAATAGAGAGGGATCTGTTTTTCATCTTCTAGATCTATATGACCCTGGTGAATGTTAACTGATAACACCATGGAGTATCATGGCTTATTCTCTAGGATCAGTCCAATTTCTCCCGATCCACCATATCTCACTTATACCCAACAATGGGGGAAGCATTGAAAGGGTTTAATGATCCATGGTTGTCAACAAACATTTTCCATTGCAAACAATTTAGTAGAACTAGGGGTCACGATTTGAAACTCCAGGGAGGAAGACTTAGAACCAAAGTCAGGAAATACTTCTTCACGGAGAGGGTGGTGGATGCCTGGAATGCCCTTCCAGAAGAAGTAGTGAAGACTAAAACTGTGAAGGATTTCAATGGGGCTTGAGATAAACACTGTGGATCCCTAAAGGCTAGAGGATGGGAATAAATAAAAAAGCTTAACAGCACAGAGCGGCAGTTACTACCCTTAACAGAAACGTAGGTGTAACCTGCACGGAGCGGCAGTTTCTACCCTTAACAGAAACATGGGGGTAACCTGCACGGAGCGGCAGTTTCTACCCTTAACAGAAACATGGGGGTAACCTGCACGGAGTGGCAGTTTCTACCCTTAACAGAAAAGTTGGTGTAACCTGCACGGAGCAGCAGTTTCTACCCTTAACAGAAACGTGGGGTAACCTGCACAGAGCAGCATTTACTACCCTTAACAGAAACGTAGGGGTAACCTGCACGGAGCAGCAGTTTCTACCCTTAACAGAAACGTTGGTTTAACCTGCACGGAGCGGTAGTTTCTACCCTTAACAGAAACATTGGTGTAACCTGCACAGAGCGGCAGTTTCTACCCTTAACAGAAACTTTGGTGTAACCTGCACGGAGCAGCAGTTACTACCCTTAACAGAAACGTGGGGTAACCTGCACAGAGCAGCAGTTTCTACCCTTAACAGAAACGTTGGTGTAACCTGCACGGAGCGGCAGTTTCTACCCTTTACAGACACATTGGTGTAACTTGCACGGAGCGGCAGTTTCTACCCTTAACAGAAACATGGGGGTAACCTGCACGGAGCGGCAGTTTCTACCCTTAACAGAAACATTGGTGTAACCTGCACAGAGCAGCAGTTTCTACCCTTAACAGAAACGTTGGTGTAACCTGCACGGAGCAGCATTTACTACCCTTAACAGAAACATGGGGGTAACCTGCACAGAGCAGCAGTTACTACCCTTAACAGAAACATGGGGGTAACCTGCACAGAGCAGCAGTTTCTACCCTTAACAGAAACATGGGGGTAACCTGCACAGAGCAGAAGTTACTACCTTGGGAAGCTTGCTGGGCAGAGGGATGAGCCATTTTGGGGTTTTTTTGCCATCATTACAATATTACTATCACCTCTTCCCATAATGGAAGGGAATTCTAAGACACCATCCCCCCCCCCCCCCACACACACACACACTCACACAGACACACTCCATTTTAGCATCACTACTGCCATTTGCTCACAGCTGTAACATAATTTCTTTGTGATATAGTCTTGTTACATCATTCTAGTGAGAAAAGGGCCTTTTTCATATTTCTAAGAATCATTAATTGTATAAAAATCTGGAATCCAAAACTTAGTCTGTGTTCTTATTGAGGTGAGACAATCAGTCATAATGAGAGCTGATGTCAAAGAAGCACACAAATGTGCAATGGTACTGATGTAAGGAACATTCCCCAGCAGCAACTTTGGTCTTGCAGTCATAGTCTTCATACTGATATTCTTAAATATAACTTTTTGTATCTCCCATTACTTCCTGCAGCTTCTTGGATTCTCCTATTGATGCTATGTCCACCTGTACCATCTCATTAATACTTTAAAGGTTATAGTTCAGAGAAGAAGATAATTGATTCATCAACTGGGATGTTCTGTAAACAAAGTTGACATAAGAAAATACAGGAAAACTAAGAATACAGGTAAGGATATATATATATATTTTTTTTTTAATAAAGAGAGACAGAGTATAGAGACAGCTACTAAAGGAGAAAATGACTGAGCAACAGAGTAAATCAGACACAGTAACTGTAATTCCAAAGTTAAATTCAAACAATTATATTAACTGGAAGTTCTGCATCACAACAGCACTTGCTGCCAGAGTGTTGTTGCAGCATTTAACAACAGAAAAGAAAATGCAACCACCTGACACAGCTACAGCACAGAGAAAAAGGCATATAATATCTGCTTTAAAAAGAACAAAGAATAATGCATATTTTATATTGTGCTATGGAAGATGAACAATTAGGTGTACTAGTAAAGTTTACAACTGGAAAAGAAATGTGGGACAATGTGACAGCACGATATGATGATGGACGAGACAACCTACTCGGTCAGGACCATTACATTATTTTACATAAAGATGGTGCAACGTTCTAGTAAGAAGTTGACAGAACTAAACAAGAAGGACTCCTACTACTTAGCCTGCAAGCAGAAAAACCAACCTGTGAAATTGCAAAAGTATTAAATATTATGGGGTCAATTTTAAAAGGAGCGCATGCGCGTCCATGTGCGCACGGCTCCAGGGGCATGTAAATTCACCATGAAAAGAGCAGTGGATAATATGGTCAAAGATGGCTTTTATAAACTACAGATTTTAAAAATGTTAAAACCAGATTTATGTTTTCTGGATTTTAGAACCGTTTTACAGTCTTTACTTATTTTAAAAATAGATTACTGTAACACTTTACTCTTGGGTCTACCACAAAATACAATTTGACCTTTATAGTTGCTCCAGATCACAGCAGTGAGGGTTCTGACTGGATCAAGAAAGTATGACCATATCATGCCTATTTTAATGAATTCCAATCACAATACAGAAGCAACCACCTCTCAGATAATCACTCAAAGCAAAGCCACAACTTTAGAGAGGGAAATAGTATTTAAACTATTACCACAAGAACATTAGATTAGACTAGAGACAATATCA
Organism: Rhinatrema bivittatum; assembly: GCF_901001135.1. Lineage (NCBI taxonomy): Eukaryota > Metazoa > Chordata > Amphibia > Gymnophiona > Rhinatrematidae > Rhinatrema > Rhinatrema bivittatum. Next base: position 45,718,361 of record NC_042630.1, on the reverse strand, counting down.
TCAGCGTGTGCTCAAAGAAAGATTTAATCTGCTGTCTCTCACCCTCAATGGGCCCCAGGCAGTAGTCAGCCTTCTGAGCAGAAATTATTTCATCATTTATTGTCTCATGTCTTTCTGTGTTGCATTTATCAAATAACTATTTCAATTTTAGATTTATTAAATTCAAATTTTCAATGTAAAGCATCTATTAGAAAATTCTGAACCGGCTTATTACCATACTTTAAATAACAGAGAATACTTAGCCAAATGAAGGTCACTCAATACCCAACCCGACATGGGCCATGTTTTGACTATAAAAAGTCTTCTTCAGGGGGAACAGATATATAGATTCTCTTTACTACCAGCAAAAATATTCAAAGATCCTGTAAAACATTAAAAAACACACACACACAAACCACTATATTAAACCAAGATATCAATACATACATGAAACCTCAACCATACCGCAAAACTATGTATATATATTGTGGTATTCTTAAGTTTAGAACTTTAAGACAAAGAATTGTTCATATCATATAATGTTGAATATCATAAAACTCACCGGAACGGAATCTCATGTCTCTCAAGATCTCAACATGGCATCTAAACGCCTCTGCCGTTCGACCAAGACTGCCTGTCAATTTTAAAAGCCTGTATTCAGTTACGTCACCGGAAACAGTGTAGTTCAATACCACCCGGAAGAGGGTGGAAACTACTTGTCCCAAAATGAAATGTAGGCGTGTTCACCTACTATTACACAAATCACCGTCCCGGTGAGTTTTATGATATTCAACATTATATGATATGAACAATTCTTTGTCTTAAAGTTCTAAACTTAAGAATGCCACAATATATATACATAGTTTTGCGGTATGGTTGAGGTTTCATGTATGTATTGATATCTTGGTTTAATATAGTGGTTTGTGTGTGTGTGTTTTTTAATGTTTTACAGGATCTTTGAATATTTTTGCTGGTAGTAAAGAGAATCTATATATCTGTTCCCCCTGAAGAAGACTTTTTATAGTCGAAACATGGCCCATGTCGGGTTGGGTATTGAGTGACCTTCATTTGGCTAAGTATTCTCTGTTATTTAAAGTTTGGTAATAAGCCGGTTCAGAATTTTCTAATAGATGCTTTACATTGAAAATTTGTTTGAATTTAATAAATCTAAAATTGAAATAGTTATTTGATAAATGCAACACAGAAAGACATGAGACAATAAATGATGAAATAATTTCTGCTCAGAAGGCTGACTACTGCCTGGGGCCCATTGAGGGCGAGAGACGGCAGATTAAATCTTTCTTTGAGCACATGCTGATGATATTGTCTCTAGTCTAATCTAAAGTTCTTGTGGTAATAGTTTAAATACTATTTCTCTCTCTAAAGTTGTCGCTTTTGCTTTGAGTATTTTAATGAATTTACATTGGCTACCGGTTACTTTTAGAATTCAATTTAAAATGGTGTGCATAATTCATAAATCTATCTACAATGAAAAAAATGAATGGCTAAAGGCCTCATTTCTTCTACATACACCTCAACATAACTTGAGATCAATTAACAAAGGTCAACTCTCAATTCCATCTCCTAAGTTGGCCCATTGTATCTGGCTGGCCCAATGGCGTGGAAGGCCCTCCCAAGTGATTTGAGACTTGAATTAAATTTTCAGAATTTTAAAAAGAAAGTAAAAACATATTTGTTAAAGCAGGCTTTTGGAGTTTGATGAGGCCTTTTAAAGCACTACACCATGGAGATGCAAGTAGAGGCTTTTGGTTTCCTTTTATTGTTTTATAACATCATCAATATTAATTTTCTTTTGTTTTATTTCTTATCCCATTTTATTTCATTTTAAATGTTATGTATTTATATTTTAAATTAGCCTTTTGTTTTATAACTGTTTTAAACTTTTGTAAACCAGTTTGATTGTATCAGAATACCGGTATAGAAAATTAAATAAATAAATAAATAACCATTATTAGGGTAGAGATGCTGAATCTACTTCTTATTCCTGGGATAAGCAGCCTGGAATCTTTCTATCCCATGGGCTCCTGCCAGGTACTTGGGACCTGGAATGACCACTGTTGGAAACAGGATACTGGGTTTGATGGACCTTTGATCTGAACCAGTATGGCAAACCTTATGGGGTAGATTTTAAAAAAGGGCGCCCTCGCGTACTTTTGTAGGCGCATCAGGCGCAAACAAAAGTACGCTGGATTTTAGTAGATACGCGCGTAGCCGCGCGTATCTGCTAAAATCCTGGATCGGCGCGCGCAAGGCTACTGATTTCGTGTAGCCGGCACGCGCCGAGCCGTGCAGCCTGCCTCCGTTCCCTCCGAGGCCGCTCTGAAATTGGAGCGGCCTCGGAGGGAATTCGCTATCGCCCTCTCCTCACCTTCCCCTCCCTTCCTCTACCTAACCCACCCCCCCGGCCCTGTCTAAACCCCCCCCTACCTTTCTTGGGGGATTTACGCCTCCCGGAGGGAGAAGTAAATCCCCGCGCGCCAGCGGGCCGCTGGCGCGCCTAGACGCAACCCAGGGGCAGTTCCGGAGGGCGCGGCCACGCCCCCGGACCGCCCCGGGCCGAAACCACGCCCCAGGCCCGCCCCCAAAAAGCAGTGTCCCGCCCCAAAAATGCCGCGCTGATCGGCCCCGCCCCCGACACGCCCCCTTGGAAAACCCTGGGACTTATGCGAGTCCCGGGGCTCTGCACGCACCGGCAGGACTATGTAAAATAGGCGCACCGGCGCGCAAGGCCCGGATTTACGCGAGCAGGGCTCTTAAAATCCGCCCCTATCTGCTTATGTTTATATTGAATTGTAAATATCTTGTAAAAAGCTACTCCCTTCTGCAGTAATTGTACCATGCTTTGAATTCTCCTTGCTGGAAAAGCATGCAACAAATAAATGATGATGAGCCTTTACAATTTATGAAGTGCCGACAGTGTGCAGAGCCCAGAATACAGAGGTAACCTGCATAATGCACACAAATGATATGCTGTACACAGCATGGCAGGTCCCTTCCTCGAGGAGCTGAAGAGGCAGAAGAAAGTTCGATGATGACAGACAGGATCCATGAAGGCTGTGCTTATTAAACATGCGTATTATTAACTGCATACGCATCAGCAGGTTGAATAATAATGATAATAATGATACAGAGCAGGACAGGGAATCTTTTGGCTGCTGCATCCTGAGAACGAAGAGGAGACAGCTCAGAAGTGCTGGGTTTTGAGGTGGGATTTCTAGGCACAAGAGACAGAGTGATAAAGAGAGAGGTGGGAAAGAGATTTTGTAAATGGGATAGAGATATAAATAAAATGTATGACCCCCAAAATACAAACCATTGATGAAGGCAAGTGAAGCTCAGAGAAGAATTTTTAAAAATCTTGTATAACTAACAGCACTTTCCCCTGCCTGATCTCCCCATGGATCAATCACTAGCAACTCTCCAGAGAGCTCAGGCACAGAGCAGAAATCTTCCCTTAATTGTCTGGGAGAGTTTTACATTTCCCAAATGTACAGAACACAGTTTTGTCTCCATGCTCCATTCTTAAAGCATTTAAGACACCCCCGCCTGATCCACAGTGGAGGAGAGGAGGCAGCGCTGCTGGACAGGTAAGGAGAAACCTGTAACGTGCGGCTTTAATGCCTTCTGTGAGCTGCGCTCTCTCAGATACTATTTACTGTTTTATTCAGAAACTTTCACTGGGCTCAGACCCTTCTAGCCAAGAGCAGCTGAGATAGATCAACCTGTCCTTTTAATTTCATTTTTTAATTTTCTATTCCATCTTTCGTGATTGGACAGCCATATCAAAATGGATTGCAGTAAGGTTAGAAGAGCCACTGACAGTGGATTATGATGGAAATTCAATCATAGGAGGATTACAATAGAGTTGACAGTTGAATTAAGAAGGTGAGGGGGTGTAAATAGACCTTAAAAGCTGAAAATCTATGCATGCCATTAGGATAGGCAGCAAGGGGCATACATTTATATCAATAGGGAAAGTTACTTGGGGTGATAGCCAAGGCTCTCTTTCTGCCTGAGTGGTCTTCCAGGGCAGGTCTGAAAGATTCATATCTGTGCTGGTTAAAGGGCCAAGTTTTCAGTTGTGATAAAATATGATGAAGTCATTAGTGCCCTGCAAGGATGGAGAGTGCCCCGAGTGACTGTGATAGTTTTAGCTTAGGGAGAAGGTTCTCTCCTCTTCTCTGAACTTTTATCCTATCCCTCTCTCTCCTCATTTACCTCATCTCTGCTCCATCCTTCTCTTTTCTGTTTCTCTCCTTCTTTTCACTTTTCTTTGCTTGCCCCATTCCTCTTTCCACTGCTTGACCATTCTCCTCCCCATTCCTCATCTCTGCTTCTTCCCCATTTCTCTCTCTTTTTCTTCCTTCCCCCTGCTTCTTCTGCTTGCTGAGACATCAGTTTACTTCTGGAGATGGATCTCACTCCTCCCCTTCTCCCTCCTCTCTCAGCCTTGTCCTCCCTCTCTTCTGTACATTTACTTAATTCCCTACCATGAATCTGACCACTCACCACTGAAAGACAACATCCACTTTATCAAGATGTCCCTCACCACAATGAGAAAGAACAGGATTTCAGAACTGTGAAACAGTTTCAGAGACAGGAAATTCCCCTGGAGAGGTTTGTCCTGGTTCTCTAAGATTGTAGCTCTTTCCCATTAATACTGGGAATGATTCTGCAGATCCTGGTGGCATGTAGATGTCCACTCTTTAACTCATTTTTTTTTTTAAATTATTTATTGATTTTAATCATATCATCCAAGTAACAAACCTTGTTACAGAAAAATGGATCCATTAGTCAGAATTATATAATAAAAGAAAAACTAACACAAAAATATATTAACACAATGAGATCCAATTTAAACCACAATTGGGAGAGATAAATCAAAAGAATATTCAAACCACAATTAGCCTGACTACTTATTAAGGGCCTAAGTTGAAATATGGTTATCACTACTAACAATATTGGAAACCTTGTTATTACTCAAGAAATTATCAAGCTGAGCTACATCATGAAATATATACCTGTTACCATGATATTTGAGAATACATTTAAATCCAAAATGTTTTGTTTCCTAGCCAAAAATGCCTTACGATGCAATAGAGTGTCTCAAGTAACATCACAAAAGACAGAAACTTTATGTCAAAAAAACATACTTTTCTTTAAATTGAAAAATAATTGAATTATAAGTTGTTTATCAGATTATTTTAAGAATTCCACCAAAAGAATAGCTCTATCTGAGATAAAATCTGAATTTTCTAGAAATGCAGTTAAATCAAAGGATTCATCCTTTAGAGTTCCATCCGTTACCTTTACAGAAGGAAATAATAAACTTTAGCAACAGTAGGAAAATATCCCCCAGAAAGGCCTAGGAGTTCCTGCAATAAACTCCCTCACATTTCCATAGGGGAAAGGATGGAACATCTGGGAAAATTAAAAACTCGTAAATTACATCTTCTATCAAAATATTCTAAGTTTTCCATTTTTCTAAGCAGAATTAAGTTGTCACTCATTATATTATTACACTGCTCGGAAATAGCAGAAATCTTATTCTCTAAAGACTCCATTTTATCTGTATGATCTTGTAGTTTAAGAGAATGATTATTAATAGCAACAGACATAGTTCCAACAGAGTTCAGCAAAGAGTCTATCCTCGCTGATAACGTAGTTTCCAACTTGGTGATAGCCACCCCAAGGCATCCAGCGTTATTGGGGCTGGTGTATCTCGATGACTGGAAGGTGTAGAGGTGCCTGGAAGACCTTGAAAGGAAGCCCCTCTCTGGATACTTGAGGCCGAGTTATCTTGGACTGCCCCAGTGTCCAGCAAACCCAACTGGGTAGGGCTCCTAATCCTTGGTGGGTTAGGTCATTTGGGACTAAGGGAGGTCAACCCCTCCGAAGGAACAGAACCATCCGGTCCAAGTTCAACACCCGAAGTTAACTGGCTAGAAAATTGAAAAGCTTTCAAAGTGGGCTGAGATTTATTTTTTATTTATTTATTTAACATTTTTATAGGCTGACATTTGTCAGGGACATCACATCGGTTTCCAGAGAACAAATAATGCAGCATAACAGAGCTTTACAATGAACATAATTTCAACCGGGGAGGGAGAAGAGTTAAGGTAATAACAGGGAAAAAATATAACAAACAAGCAGCATGTTGGGGAGAGAAAAGATAAACGAGCAGTAGCGATCATATAAATCAGATACAGCAGGGGTCAGAAGGATGGAAATGAAAATGGAGAAGGGTGTGAAGGCCAAAGAAGAGAGAGGTAATTAGGGAGAGAAATGTATCAAATATGTGTTAAGGCTAAAGCAGGGAAAACTATAACAGGGCAAACTATAAAAGGCAAAGGTGAGTTGGGGAAAAGATGAGGGGCGAGCAGTAACGGTCGTATAAGTTGGATATATATTAGTTACAGGCGCTGGATACATAATCCAGTACATAATAGTTTACAAGTGCTGGAACTATTTTCAGGCACTGAGGATCCCAAAGGGGGCGCTGGATCCATTTACAGGTGCTGAGGCTATTTACAAGATTGTAATAGAGTAAAGGTAGAGCAAAAGAGTGACAGAGGAGGTGAAAGCAAAGGAGAAAGAAGAGTTGAAAGGGGTCAAGGGGGGAGACAGTCAGTGACTGCAAAGGGCTGAGGAGTGGGGCTGGCTAAAGGTGAATGGGAGGTGTAGCTGGGGAGTGGGGCGGGGGGAGAGGAAGGGGTAGGGCAGATGGGGAGGGTCGCAAGGGGGGGAGAGGAAGGGGTAGGGGAGGCTTGTGAGTGTTAGTGAAACAGCTCAGGAAGCAGGGGAGAGGGAGAAGGAAAGGAGAGGGGGAAGTTTAAGAGGGGGAAAGGATGGGAGATTAGGTGTTATTACTGTAAGCCTATGTGAATAGCCATGTTTTAAGTTTTTGTTGCAGTTCGGGGGACATGGTGTTCATTAGTATAGGTCCAGATGTGAGGGGAGTTGAGAAGGTACCGAGGGGAAGATCCTTACAGAACCTTTCCTCTTCTTTTCCATTTTAAGAAGGAATCAATGAAACTTATGTGAGTGTAAAGCAGCAAAAAACATGCTTGCATGCCTCTTTTTATGTCCCAGGGAGATGACGTCATGAGGGAGAACTCCCTGTCCTGGCTGACCGATGACAAATGGCAAAAGGGCTCCCGATGGTAGAGGAGCCTAGCAGGAAATCACTCACGCTCTCTCCCTAACTTGCTCACTTTTAAGTTCCATACCAACATTCAGTAAGAAAAGTGCAGAATGTTGATGTGAACCAGTGGCATCTGTTTCTTAAGGAAAAAATACTGTGCAGTTTCTGAAATTTCTACAGAGCAGAAATAAGTGAAATATCTCAGATGGCTTGAACAGAAAGTCATGCAAAAAACTTCTTGAAACTTTTTCCTGATTCTTCAATTGAGCACTTTTGGGTGAAATTCACACCATGACTTTAGCACAAGTTTTTTTCCTGCAGAATATTTTTTGTGAATATTTTCCTTCCAGCAGCAGATGGGAATTAAACTCTCATACTAGACTTGATGATCTATTAAAGAACTGCACAAGGAGGAAACTGAGTTACAGGCTTTTAACAGACTGAATACCAGATTTTACTTTAGGAAGAATGCAATCAAAGGAGCAGCCAGCAGTGAGCAAGCATTTAAATGTTTACACATCACAATAAGATTTGTTTGTAGGAGCACCTTAGAGACTGAAGTTTACTGAATGTAGGAGAGGAGTGTCCTGACTTTGGTCTGCTGTTCCCAAAAATACCTGGTGAGAAATTGTAGTTAACTACATTAAGTACAAGGACAAATAAAAACATAGCTTTGCAATTTCTTGCTGGAGTATGTGGTAAAGATTAATAATATAACTGGCTAGGGGAGAAAGAGGAGAGAGACCGGAGAGACTGGTAACCAACCCACACACGGAGAGAGTCCCCTGGATATTCTTGTCGGGACTTTGTTGAACATCTTTAACGGCCCTGAGGAGGGTTGGCCAGGGCGTTCCTCTGAGTGACATCATCGGGCCGCGTCTGCCACTATTTAAACAAGCGGCAGACAGTGCGTCATGCCGTCGGCGCGCTGTCTAAGCCGCGCGCTCCGTAAGGGGCGTGCGGCTCGGTCCAGTTTAGGCTGGCGAAGGCGAGGAGGCGAGAACCTCTGGTCCTTCTCCTCTTTACGGAAGTGTTCTTAATTTATCTTTGCTCTTCGTCTCTCTCTCCATTTATTTTTTTGTTACATAAGGGAAGAAGAAACCTTGCTGTAAAATTTTGTGATTAATTTTTTTTTTTCCATAATGAGTGGCGTTCTTAACAGTAAGATGCCACACACTAAACAGAAGGGGAAGGTAAGGCAGGACGCCTCGACCCCAGCCCGACCAGCACCCATTCAAACCACTTTGCCAGGATATTATCTTAAAGCAGGAAAAGAAACCCTGGAGAGTCCTGCTATAATGTTGAGTGAGGAGCAAGCACCCACATTATTGGGAGATGTGACCCTGAGTCCCGGGGCCCCAATAATACCTACCCCACCAAAGAGCACTGCGTCGGCCAGTGAACCAGGCTTCTTTCTAAGATGGATGGCGTCGTTGGAATCAAGTCCGATCGAGGAGGTAAATGGCATAGAGACTGCAATGCCAGAGAAGGTAAGAAGAGGCGACCCTCTTGCCGATGAAGGGGGCCTCTGTCCAAATAGAGACAGAGAGATAACCGGCGGAAGAACTGCTCCGGTTAATGATTGGAAAGCTCCTTCTCTCTGGATGACAAAGATACCTCTAGGATCTCTAATGTTCAGCTTTTACCTACTGAAGTAGATTTATTTAGAGGAGATGCTACTAATGTTACATTAGAAATGATATTGAAAGCAGTAAATGTAATTCATAAGGATATTGGGAAGCTTAATTTAAGTGTAAATGACATGCAAAAAGCAATATCAAATTTGAATCCATTGGTAACAAGTAATGTGTTAGCAATAACAAAGGTTGAAGAGGAAATAACTCAATTGAAACAATTTCAGACAACTATTATACAGGGTGAAACAATGCTCTCTAGGAAAGTAGAGATATTAGAGAATAGTATTCGACAGGTTAATTTGAGGATGGTCAATTTTCCTAAGTGTAGATTGACCTCCCCAAAGGAACAGTTGAAGAATTATTTCCAGGAGGTACTATTATTACCTCCTGAGAAAATACCTAAAATAGTAAGTGCTTACTTCATCAAATGGAAAAATGGTGAAGAAATATTAGATCAGCCAAAAACAACATTAAATGTAACAGCTTTGATAGAGACGTCTTTTAGTGCTCAAGTAGAAAGGAGGGGTACATTATTGGTAAAATGTTCCCTTTCATCTCAAAGGGAAAACATTTTGAAAATGTTTTTGGAAAAAAGGGCCTCTCTATATCTTGGCCAAAAGATACGGGTTTACCCCGATGTTGCTAGAGAAACTCAGTTGAGAAGAAAAATATTCTTGGTATTAGCTAACCAGGCGAGAACATTTGGAATTAACATCGCTGTTAGATTTCCATGTAAGATAGTAATGTATGTAGAAGGGGTAAAATATATATATTACGAGCCAGAACATCTTGAGAAATTCCTAGAGGAATATCGTAGTCAAAGGAGGGAAGATCAATCCTAAACCAAGACACAAATTGGGTAAATAGTAAATCCTGTTAATCCCTTATACTTTTTTTTTTCAGAATAGCTTTTGACGATGTACTTGCTTATTATTTCTCCCTAAGTATCTAGTTTAGTACTTTGGAAATAAGAATGATAAAAAAATTTAATTTAATTGTTTAAATATGTTTTATGTAATAATGACATCTTATTTCTTACTTCTAAGTTCAATTGTATTATTGAATTATGTAATTTGAAAATTAGAAATAAATAATAATAAAAAAAAATAATAATTTAACTGGCTTTTACATAAAGTTTCTGGAGTTCTGGCCCATTAAGAAGTATTAGTCAGGAAGAGATGGATTTACCACTTCTATCTGGGAGTAACAGGATGTCATTTCCCCATAAGGGTCTTCTGGGTTCTTTAAAGTGACCCCCGATTGGCCACTATCGAACACAGAATGCTGGCCTTGATAGACTATTGGATTGATCCATTATGGAATTTCAGTTAATACTCCTTGTATCTTCTAGACTTATACAGACATATTTGTTTCTTACATTTCAGATCAGAAAATATTAAACCAGAATAAAACCGTCATGATTAGATTCAGAGATTATACAGCCTTCCTTATGTGATCTGGAATAAGCTGAGTTATTGGAAAATAAGGCTTTGAGCATTAATGGTTTACTCCAGCTTTTTATTACAGAACTTCTATAAAATTTAATTACTTTAATTATGGAGGCACGACTTCCATTTTATGGCAAACCATCCCAATGGTTTTCTAAATGTATCTCTCTCTAGCCATGATACTTTTCATTTATTTTAAAATGCAAAAACAGGACATTGTGTTAATCTCAGAAATCATAAAAGCAACAGTAAAGACCCACATGAGAAGAGTTAGAAAGAGATGATTTCCCTTGTAAGGTTCAAGTGACCCAATCTGTGGAGGTCTCTTCCTCAGCCATGTACAGCAAGCAGAGCTTCAGTTTTATCATTTGGTTCATGCCGCATAAACTTTTATTAATCATTTTAACATTACAAATATTAAATGTAATGGATCACCATCCCATACTCGGAGCCTGATCTTATGTTTCCTCTCTAAGGATCTTCAGCTGCTCTTGTGTTATCTTTGCTAAGGAAGGAACCTTAGAATTGTTTGAATACTGAAATCATAAATCACATCTATCCCTTAGGAAAGGTATCATCTCTACAAAACTACCTGGATATTTTACCTTTTATTTATGCTCATGTGTGGATCTTCACAGGACAGGATGGACCTTTAGATAACAAAATCCTTCATCTGACCAATCTCCACCCAGCATAATGAATGAACAACGTATTGCTAATGAATTTAATGTGAGACCCAATGAAGTGAAGACCAGTGACCTTCAATGCTGGCCATACATTGCAGCATCTGTAAAACTCAATGACATTTGCATTTGACATACACATCATCTCTAGTTACTTCATATATATCCTACGAGAAGAGATGGAAAATATGACGATGGTGACAGAATTCATTATTCTGGGACTTTCTGATAATCCCCAGCTGCAGGTTCCCCTCTTCCTGGTCTTCCTTCTCATCTACCTGATCACCCTGCTGGGGAACCTTGTAATTATCACACTGACCTGTGCTGACTCCCGCCTGCATACCCCCATGTACTTCTTCCTTAGTAATCTCTCATTCACAGACATCAGCTACACCTCAGTCATTGTCCCAAAACTTCTGAGGATCCTCCTATCAGGGGATAAGACCATTTCCTATGCTGGATGCCTACTGCAGTTATATTTCTTCATTAGCTCTGGTAGTGCTGAGGCCTTCCTGCTTACTGCCATGGCTTATGACCGCTATGTGGCAGTCTGCCATCCCTTAAACTATGCACTTATCATGAATCAGAGGGTCTGTAACTTCCTGGTGGCCACCTGTTGGATTACCAGCTTTCTGAGTTCTGGGGCAATCTTGGCTTCTGTTACCCACCTTTTATTCTGTGACTCTAATGTGATCGAACATTTCTTCTGTGACCTCATTCCCTTGTTAAAGCTTTCTTGCAATGACACAGCTGGCCCTGAAACTGTATTATTTGTTGAAGCTGCATTGATGTCAGTGCCTGCCTTCCTTGTGATTATTACATCTTACACATACATCATCTCAGCCATTCTGAGGATCCGCTCTGCAGAGGGAAAGCGTAAAGCCTTCTCCACCTGTTCTTCCCACCTCATTGTCATCTCCATGTATTATCTGTCACTCTTCTCCATGTACCTGAGACCCACCTCAGCATACTCTCAGGAACAGGGTAAAATCCTGTCTCTGGTATATACAACTGTCTCCCCCATGCTGAACCCAATAATTTATAGTCTGAGAAACAAGGAAGTGAAAAATGCACTGAGCAAAGTCATAGGGAGGTAGCTCATGGGACCATATGGTGTGGAAATCACAGCAGATTTATCAGATGGATGAGACTCCTCTTTCTAATGGGGATTCATAGAGAGATAGAGCTTGAGATGATCCTCCTTTTAACAGTTGAAAGAACCTACTCTAGTCCTCATTTAGGAAAAATGTTAGAGATCTTACCTAAGAAAAGATTCAAATGAAATATAGAAACTCTTCAGATGAGAGCGGGATCTATTTATAGTAATCCTGAAATGAGCTGGATCTACAAGACCCTCATGAATGAGAACTGACCTCCCTGTGGAGAATCACTTCTAACTCTCTGGGATCAGTCATTTTACCCAATCTACCCCAGCCCATTCATACCCAGCCATGAGGGAAACATTTCTTTATCACCTCTCCTGATAAAGCAAGGAATTCTAAGACCTACACACACTCCAATTTAGCATCAGACCACTGTGGCATTATTCCTCTTTATTATTGTGTTGTTATATCACTCCTGTGACTTAAAGGTCATTGTCACAATTTTAAGAATGACTAATTGTCCAGAAACCTGGAATCCAAGGCCTAGTCTGTGTTCTTATGGAGGTGAGGCAATTAGTCATGATGGGAGCTGCTCTCTTAGAAACATAGAAACGTGTTTGAGTACTGATTTGGTCTTGGCCTTACAGTTCTCATGCTCACTGTACAGACATTCTTTAATATAGCTGAGTATTTATCTTATTACTTCCTGCACCTTCATTAAATTGTTTCTCCTATTCATGCTGTGTCTCCCAGTCTCATTTCATTAGCCCTTTAAATGTTATAGGTCCAGAGAAGAAGATAATTGTTTAATGACGTGGAATGTTCTGTAAATTAAGCTGATCTAAGAAAACATAGGAAGACTAACAGAACAGCTAAGGATTTTTATTTTTCAAATAGACAGTGAGGATAACTTTCAAATAATTACGCACCATGGCATATATGCATTATATGGACATAGATATATTTACCATTGTATTTTATAACCCATGTGTATCACATAAAAGCATATTATTAAATATAGGATTTTTTTTTTACTCTGCAACAGACATGCACATGTAGGCTTACACGAGAATATATGCAATACATTGAAACCATATATGTCAATGCATTAAATGCATGTACTTTTCCTACCAATTTTAAAGATATACATGTGAACATTTTATGCGGGAAAGTAAAGTAGGACTTACTTTTGTAAGTCTTGGTTTCTGCTTGTAAGTCAGCCAAATTTAAAACATGCGCACATCAGCAAAATTACCCAGTTTACCAATTAGACCATCAGTTCACCCAAGCCTTCCCCAGGTCATTGAGACCTTTAGCACCCCCAGTTCTCCCAGACCTCCCACCCAGTCAGTATTAAACAGTAAATGCATTTAAGGTCATGTAAGGCAGATAAATAGTAGATGTAGAATTAAATGAGTAGATTGGTAAATGTATGTACATAAGTTTCTTATAAAAAAGCAGCTTACGTGTGTAAGTGTTGGCCCTGCCCTAAACCTCCTATTCTGTCCCTTTTTTCAGACATATATGTGCACATATATGTGAGCAGTATTGTAAATTAGAGGTTCACACATATGCTTCAAATATGCATGTATATGCTGTTATCTACATGCACACCATTTTGTAAATATACTCCAGAGAGTAGAGAGAGCTACTAGAGAACGTGGCAGAACAACAGATAGCCACAGACTTTGCTGCTCAAAATGAATCAGCATCAGGAACATAAAATGTGATTCCAAAGCTAAATTCAAATAACTATATTAACGGAAAGTTCTGGATCACAGCACAGCATCTGCTGCTAGGGAGTCGCTACCATATTTAACAACAGAAAAGAAAAAGCAACCACCTGTGTCTGCAATAAAATGGTTTTGGAAAGCTTAGGTATATGACCCAAACTTGTCCGAGGTGCCAGTTAAAAAGTGGCAGCACTAGGAAGTAAGTACAGTGATAATGCAGGGAACCGTGGGCTGTCATGACATGTATACAGCCCCCAGTTGTACATATTTTCCAGCCAGGGAGCAGGGTCAGAATATAGGATTAAAAATGAACTATGCTCCCACAATAAATCAAAGATATGGGAGGAGTGTGCAAGGGGGGAGAAAACATACTCCAAAGCCTTATTTGTTCACACACTTACCCCCAGTCCCTCCCAGCTCATTCTAGACAACTACACAACATTCACAGATTTAGGCAACAAAGGTAATATTTTACTCAACCCTGAAACTATTTATAGAGATGTGAATTGTTTTTTGTGTTTGTGTTGTTCTTCGTTTTTTGGCCGCTGCTGAAAATGTCATTTTTTTGCAGTTCGGGGGTTTTTTTTCGCGAAAAATCATTTTTTGAGTTAATGCGCACTAACTCCCCATTAGTGCACGCTAACAAAAACCTTTACATTTTGTTATTTTTTGTTACTTTTTGTTAGCGAGCACTAATCCAAAAAACGAATTTTCGTGAAAAAATGGGAAAATCCCAGTCATTTTTCGGGGTCCCCAAAACATGCCGAATTGGACAATTTTGTTGAAATTTTCCAATTCAGAAAAAAACAAAGGCACATCTCTAGAAACTAACCCAAAGTTAATGCAACAAATATATTCAGGGTAGAATTCAGGTAATTATGTGTGTAGAGGGTTACCAAACAAAATGAGGATGTTATGCTGGGGATGAACCCTTGTCCTGGAGCAGTGGAGAACAGCTCCCTGGTAGGGACTAGGAAGCACCTGCCCCTGTGGGGGTAGCACTGGAGGAGACAGAAACTAGGATGAGCTTCACCACTGGAAGCCCGCGGTCCCCTTGGGTGGAGCCCGTAGGGACCCGGGATGCTTAGACTTAGGTGGGCCTCACAATGTCTCCTGGGGAGGTAGTAGACATGCATGCCCACAGACAGCAGGGGAGAGTGGTCAGACTCAAGGCTGTAGGTCTGATGGAGCAAGGAGGACCAGAACAGCGTAGGTGATGACAAGGCTAGGGACAGAGCCAGAATCAGGAGGCGTGGTCCATCAGGCAGAGGTCAGAATCTGGGAGTCAGTCTGAGGAGTAGTCAATAAGGCAGAAGTCAGCTTTCGGAGGTCAGATGAGGTCACAAGGCAGGCAGAGGTCAGGAGGCAGGCAGCAGACAGAGATGTCAAGGAACAGGCCGAGGTCAGTACCAGAAAGACAGTCCAAAGGTACTACCTGAGAGATGAACAGACAGACACAGGAACAGTGGGACACTGGAACAGTAGGATGCAGGAACAAGGCTGGAACAGTAGGATCCTGGAACAAGACTGGAACAAAGCTTAGAATGCAGAGACAATCTAGTACACAATACAATGCCAACCCGATTGCCAAGGCAAGGAAGTGCAGATAGCGACTTCCTTAAGTTGTTCCTTCAATCAGGGTGCGCTGAGGAGCTAGGACCCGCCCCTGACCCTACAAGAGGCCGGGCGTTCGTGCACGTACGCGTAGGGATGTTGTCAACGCCACAGAAGTCGCTGAACTCCGGCATGAGGCCTGATGTGCAGTGGAAGGCCCAGTGACCGCCGCCAATGGATGCCGAGGCCTGGAGGAGCTCACAGCTGCTACTGGGGAGGCTGACCCGGGACCTGCAGAGGAGCCATAGAGGTGAGCAGGCCCTTGCGTGGCCTGGGCGCTGACAAGGCACGCAACAGAGGACAACTTATACTAAAAGTATAAAAGGTATAGCTTTTTATTTATTCATACTATTTATTTATCTTATTTGTTGGTGTAAGGTTTGACACAGGAGTCCTCTTTTGTGAACCTCCATGTCTGTGCTTTCTTTCAAATATACTGTTTATTCAAATATATTATTGGTTATGTATCCTTTTTCTTTCTTTTCTTCATTTTTTGTACATATACCTCTATTTTCCATTCAGTTATTAAATGTATTTGATTTGTAATTAAAATGCAAATAAAGGATAAATTAAAAAAAAGGAACAACAGTGGAGGGCTTTTTATTCTAGTTTTCTTGTGAATAAAGATTTTTCCTTTGCAATGGTTGTCTGAGGAACATCCATGCAATATAACACAGTCAACCACATCATACTAATTGATTGCCTTGCTGAAATAGGCTTCTCCGGAATGGCCCTCAGCTTGTTTAAATCCTTCCTTAGTAACAGGCACTATAAGATCAAAATTGGCAGCCAATAATCTAACCTCATCAACCTAACCCGAGGGGTTCCCCAAGGTTTCTCACTATCCCCCACTCCCTTTAATGTCTACTTACTACCCCTTTGCCAACTCCTTGCTGACCTCGGTCTAACACACTACATCTATGCAGATGACATCCAAATACTCATCCCCATCACTGAAACCCTTCCAAAAGCCCTTAAGACCTGGGACAACCGCCTTACCTTCATCAACCGCCTCTTAACTAACCTTAACCTTGCCCTAAACACTACAAAAACAGAGCTACTTCTTATCTCCCCCAGTCACCACAACCCCCTCCCCTTTTCCACAGCACATCAGAGATTTAGGGGTCATTCTTGACAGCCATCTGAACTTAAACAAATTTATCAATAACACCACCAAGGACTGCTTCTACAAATTGCAGGTCCTTAAAAAACTAAGACCCCTCCTCCATCACAATGACTTCCGGACCATCCTACAAGCCACAATATTTAGCAAAATTGACTACTGCAACACTCTCCTCTTAGGCCTCCGTGCCATTTCCATCAAACCTCTCCAAATTCTGCAAAATGCATCCGCTAGAATCCTTACCAATTCCCACAGAACAGATCAAATTATACCAATCCTCAGAGATCTACATTGGCTCCCGATACCCTCTAGAATACTCCACAAAACACTTACAACTATCCACAAAACACTACACAATCAGAGTATATATTGGCTCAATGACTCCTTGCAATACCATACCTCCAACAGACCCACCAGAGCTGCCTAAAAAGGATCCCTATTCACTCCCTCCCACAAACTCACCCATCTCACCTCCACCAAGGAACATGTGTTTTCCATTGCAGGACCAACTCTATGGAACTCTATGCCACCTGATCTTCGCCACGAACAGTGTACAAAAACCTTAAAAAAAACCTAAAAACTTGGTTATTCAAGTCAGCCTATACATAAGTATTGCTCTCACCCCTTGCTTTCCCAACAGTCCTCTTCTCACCCAATCCCTTCCCCCCTACCAAAGAATCTAGAAACCTAAGCTATTCATATTGGTTATACTCAACTGTACATAGTTTTTGTTTTACTCCAATCTCTTATTTAACTGCATTCCTTAAGTCCACTGGACCCTGCTTTTTCCTCTACTCCACCCAACTTGTTCCTTCATCCCCCTGTTACATGTAACTTTTTTATTTTCTTCTTCTAAATCTTTTTCTTTTTTACCTTGTTAATTGTAAACCGATGTGATATGAAAATGAATGTCGGTATAAAAAAGTTTTAAATAAATAAAATAAATAAATAATATAGAAAAAAACAAAGTGAAGGAGATGATCGGTATAACCACTGGCAACAAACCATATATAAATAGCATAGCACTAAAAATTGTAGGATCCTTGTAGAGGTAGTATGAATTACAACTTAATATTTCCAGATACTTTATTCAAGGACGCTGTATACCTTGGTCCCCCAACACAGACTGTATTTCACCACTGAAGCCCAAAGCTAATAACCCAGCATCAGTGAAGTGTTCAAACACCCATTAGACTGCCTCCATGTTGGATGCCCCAGACCTGTTTACTGGATGGCGTTCTGCTGCTATTTCTTAATCGGTGTACCCTACGCTTAGCTTTATAAGTGTATATGCTATAAACTATATGATTCAACTTACATTGTGCTTGTCCTTGGGGAACTGAGTCCCTTGTGTTTCTGTTTGATCCAGGCTACTTAGCCCACTTAGTATCTCTAGTTGCTGATACTTGTCGCTGTTTGAATACTTCACTGATGCTGTGTGGCTAGCTTTGGCCTTCAGTCCCTCCCAACGCAGCCCTTGTGGCAAAACACGGTCTGTGTTGGGGGACCGAGATCTACAGCATCCTTGAATAAAGTAAATAAAGTATCTGGAAATATTTCTCATTGATTAAGTTGTGATTTATATTATCTCTACAAGGATCCTACAATTTTTAGTGCTATACTGTTCATTATACTGTTCATTACTGTTCATTATTGGTTTATATAACATAATATAACATATCGGCAAAGCATACTGTGCACCAGCCAATTCATAAATACTCAGATTAATACATCATTCCATTCTAACTATGGACATAACTATGTATGCAATAATTTCATTTATTTAAAAACACACTTTCCCACTGAACTGCCCAAGGTGAGATAGGATCTCATAATTTCCAAGTCATCCGAGCTATTTAATCATAGGCCCAAAGAAGGAGAGAAAAAACATTAAAAAAAAATCAAGAAAAAAAAAAGAAAATTTAGCAGGAGAAAAACAACAAAGAACAAGATTTGTTTTCATGAAAAATGCTGATTATGTTATATTACATTGTTATATTATATTTTTCTTCTTGTTAAAATGGATGCCCCAAAGGTGAGGAGCAGGACACTGAAAGCAGTTTAATGACCAACTTCTTTCTTTTATAAAACCACATCTGGACAGGTTGGACACCAGGCGGACATCTTGGGGCTATGTGAGGTTGTCCTCTGAACCCCTCAGTCATTGCATTAAGTAATTAATGAATCCTCTATGATATGTTGTATTCTCCCTCCTATAGAAGGACCTTTTCTACCAACTGCTTTTCTTAGATCTTCTATAACTAATTTTGTCTTCTTTCACACTAATGGGAAACAGTTGTGTTCTAGTTACACTTTTTAAAGAGCCATCAGTATGCACAGGGGAGAATACAATAGGTAAATTATATAAGTATACAAACAACAAACAGGTAGAGAACATGTCTGGTAGGACCCTTCCCTCAAGAACTGAAAATATAGATGAAAATTTGATGGTGACAGACAAGATCCATGAGAGATGTAATGTCTAGCATCCTTTTGTTCCTCTGAGAAAGTG
Source organism: Rhinatrema bivittatum (assembly GCF_901001135.1). Classification (NCBI taxonomy): domain Eukaryota; kingdom Metazoa; phylum Chordata; class Amphibia; order Gymnophiona; family Rhinatrematidae; genus Rhinatrema; species Rhinatrema bivittatum. The sequence goes on along the minus strand of NC_042630.1, from coordinate 45,699,364 downwards.
ATTAAGTTCATTAGATTCTTGTTTATTATTTATGTTTGTCCTGACTAGATTGTAAGCTTCATGGAGCAGGAACTGTCTTTTATGTGTGTTCGTACAGCTCTGTGCATGTCTGGTTCCACTTTAAAAATGATAAATAGTCGTAGCTATTAGCTGCCATTAATTACTCCTTGCACTAGCTAGCAAATGACTGACACTCTTGTCCCATGAGTAACTACTGGCCTGACATCTTTAATGCCCTCCAAAAAGAGTCAGCCCTTGATATATGTGTGCCTGAAATTTGAAATCAGCACAGATATTCTGGCTTAGGCCAAGCCGCAAAGGAGTCTGGGTATTTGAAATTCTGGCCATGAGAACCTCAAATAGACCTTAGCTTGGAGAGACTCTGGGAGACATCTGGACTGCATTTGGAGCTGTTCAAATATGATGGAGGGTCATGAGGTCACACGGAGCATATGGACGACATTACTTTCTCACAGGATTCTGTCTCGACTTCTGGGGCCCAGTGATACTGGAGTTCTCCAATTCCCCCTGAGGATGAAAGATTGACAGGCAAAGAACTAACAGAAGATTGACAGTGAGCAGCAGGCACATGGGCCTCAACTGGGCCTTAATTGGGCCTCAAGTTGGGAGGAGAAACAGGGAAATTTAGATGTAATTTATCTTGGTTTGTCACAAGACATGTGATATGTGATACTCCCATTCATGGATTCCTATTAGGGATCTTTGTATATTTCACCTATAAAAAGCCAGCACTCACTGACATACGGGGAGACACAGAGTGGTACGTCTCTAACAGAGAGACCTGTGACTCCATCTCTCCCAGAGGTACCAGGATTGCTTTTTGATATGCAAGAATAAACTTAAATTTGTTTCTGCTAAATTTGGTGTGGTACCTTTGTGTTCATAAGGCAGCACCGTGAAGCTGATTTAACGCTTAACACCCTTGCCTAAGATCAGACAGTAGCAGTGACTTCCACCTTGAGACTGAAAGGAAGAGAAATGACATCACTTCCTTCTTCCCCTTCTAATAATTGGAGAAGTCGGTGATGTCACAGATGGCTCCAATCCCTGGATGCCAGAAAGGCAATGAATCAAAAGGAGGCTTATATATTCAACCTGCATTTTGTGCTGTGGGCTAATACCCTTTTCTCCTATTCTGTGTTTTCAGGAGAAAATGTGGAAGAGACAGGCCCTTGATGTTACCCAAGATTAAATATCTGGGAATTATATTCTGAATGAGATTCTACATCATACACATATACAGTATAAGTTGTGTTTTGAATATAGTGAATTTTTTTGAGTATTTTTGAACAGGATACTCTATCTCTTCTTGACCAAATGAGGAGCTGCTGAGAAAAGAAGTTAAATGACCTTTGACCAACTATTTTCACAAATAAATTCACATCTGGACAGGATGGACATTACGGTGCAATTTTGAGGGGATTGAGGTTGTCCCCAATCATGCACTGATAAGTAATCAATGATAATCCCCATCACATCATAGATCCCTCCTATAGGGGATTTTAAAAAAAATACCAACATGTTTCTTGGGCCTTCTACATCTAATCATAGTCTATCCCACATTGGCGGGAAACTTTGATTCCTGCTTTACTCTTTACCATTTATAAAAATCCATCAGTGTGCAGAGCAGAGATTACAGCAGGTAAACTGAATAAATATACAAATAATCAGTTGGTACAGAGTATGGCAGGAACCTTCCATTAGGAGCTGAAGATCTAGAAGAAGAAAGGTTTGATAATGACAGAAAATGATTCAGGAAAGTAGTGATTATTGAACATGCTTATAACTAACTGAGTAAGCATGAGCAGGCTGCATGATAATGTGGTATAGAGCAGGGCAGGGGATCTGATGGCTGCTGCAGTCTGAGGGGGAAGAGGAGGAGAGGAGATCTTAGATAAGGCATCTCAGAAGTGTTGGTTTTGAGGTGGATTTCTAGACATGAGAGAAATAGAGAGAGGTGGGGAAGAGACTTGTTAAGTGGGACAGGGGTATAACAAATCTTATGATTCCCAAATCCTGACCATTGATCAGTGCAAGTGAAGCCCAAATCAGACTCTCTCATACCTTCTCTATCTCAATGGATATTCCCCAACCAGAGCTGGAGCAGAGCAGAATCAGAGACCCAAACGTTATTCCCCCTCTGGATCAATCACTTTGAAACTTTGCAGGCAGCTAAGGCAATAAACAACAGACTTTCCTTTAATTGTCTGGGAGAGTTTTTAATTTCCCAAATGGATAGAGTAAATTTTTTATCCATATTCTATTTTTAAAGCCTTTACAATGCTTATGGTGGCTCCCCCCATCTGATCCACAGTGGAGGAGAGGAGGCAGTGCTGCAGGACATGTAAGAAGAAAACCCAGCAATCCTGTAACGTGAGATTTTAATATCTTCTGTGAGCTGTGCACTCTCATCAGATACAATTCACAGTTTTATTCAGAAGAGGTGAGGAACAGAGGGATGGGAAAATGAAAGATGAGAGAACAGGAGATTAGAGAGTAGATCAGAGAGAGGAGAAGAATGAAAGGGAAGTATAAGAGGTTGGGAGACAGTGGATGGCAAGAAGAAAAATGAGATGCATAGAGGGGAGAGAGCAGAGATAAGGAAAGGGAAGTGGAACAAGGGAGGGAGGGCAGAAGGAGAGAGGAGGGAGAATAGAATACAGGCGGAAGGAGACCCTTGGAGGCTGCTCCCAGCTCCACCGCTATGTCCTGAGAGCTACGGAAGCCCTGCTGGAGTCTGCAGATTCACTGGTAGGGGAAGTTCAGAGGAAGGGAAGAGGAAAGGATTAAGACGCTGGAGAGTGCCCCGAGTGACTGTGGGGGTTTAAGGTAATATTAAGGAGAAGTCTCAGATCACTTTATTGGCAAGACGATTTTCCATGTGTTGCCAAAGTAGCTTATATAATAATTAAAATAATAGAGTAGGAAGAGTAGTAAAAGAAGGAAAACGATTACCAAATGGTAATAGGTGAAGTAAAGGTATTCTTCTGCTTTGTCTTATCCTTCTCTCTCTCTTCGCTCACCTCATCTCTCTTCTTCTGCTTTCCCACCTCCTCTTTGCTTTTCCTTCTTTGCCCAGTCCCTCTCTCATCCCCTCACTCTCCCTTCTGAGAGGCTCATCATGACTCCCTAGCAAAGTGACAGATCACTTTCACATTAATGCTCAAGTATTGATCTCCCAGCTAACAGCACAGGGCTCCCGAGTCGAGGAGATGTCCAATCTGTAACCCACTCGCTCATCCTTGACACGTGAAGCAATAATTAGGGAGAGATTTAAGCTCTGCACTAACATCCAGTGATAAAAGTGCAGATTGCCAGCAGTCACTTTCCTTTGTGCAGATTTGAATCGGTTGCATCTGTTGCTCAAGGAAACGTTTTTATGCAACTTCTGAAAGGAAAACAAAACTAAAGGCCAGAAATTAATTAAATATCTGAATGCTTTAAACAGAAATTCATGTTAAAAGCTCCTGGAGATTTTTTTTTCCTGATTCTTGAATTGAGCACTTTTGGGTGAAATTCACACCATGACTTTTGCACAAGCTTTTTGCTGGCACAATATTTTTTGTGAGTATTTTTCTTCCAGCAGCAGAAGGAAATTAAACTCTCGTACAAAACCTGATGCTCCATTAAAGAACGGCACAAGTAGGAACCCGAGTTACAGGCTTTTAACAGACTGACCACTGGGATTTGCTTTAGGAAGAATTCAATCAATGGAGCAGCCAGCAGTGAAAAAGAATTTCTATATTTGTACCTCACAATAAGATTCATTTGCAGGAGCGCTTTAGAGACTGAAGTTTACTGAATGTAGGAGAGAGAGGAGTGGTGAGAAATTGTAGTTAAACACATTGGGGCGGATTTTCAGACTCCGCGAATAGGCCTACTTTTGTTTGCGCTCCAGGCGCAAACAAAAGTACGCTGGATTTTAGTAGATACGCGCGGAGCCGCGCGTATCTGCTAAAAACCTGGATCGGCGCGCGCAAGGCTATCAATTTTGTATAGCCGGTGCGCGCCGAGCCGCGCAGCCTACCCCCGTTCCCTCCAACGCCTTCCCCTCACCTTCCCCTCCCTTCCTCTACCTAACCCACCCGCCCAGCCCTGTCTACACCCCCCCCTTACCTTTGTCCGGGGATTTACGCCTCCCGGAGGGAGAAGTAAATCCCCGCGCGCGAGCGGGCCTCCTGTGCGCCGGGCCGTGACCTGGGGGCGGGTACGGAGGGCGCGGCCACGCCCCCGGACTGCCCCGGGCCATAGCCACGCCCCCGTACCCGCCCCCAAAACGGTGCCAACACGCCCCCGAAACGCCGCAAAGACCGGGCCCGCCCCCCGACACGCCCCCGACACGCCCCCTCGGAGAACCCCGGGACTTACGTGAGTCCCGGGGCTCTGCGCGCGCCGGTAGGCCTATGTAAAATAGGCTCAACGGCGCGCAGGGCCCTGCTCGCCTAAATCCGCCTGGTTTTGGGCGGATTTAGGCGAGCAGGGCTCTGAAAATCCGCCCCATAAAGTACAAGGAACAATAAAAATGTGGCTTTTGAATTTGTTGCTGGAGGATGTGGTGTAGGTTAATAGTAAAACTGTCTTATAAAATAAAGGTTTCTTGAAGTTTCTGGAGGATAGACCAGTAAGAATAATTAGTCAGGAAAAGGTGAGGTTTATTACTTATTTCTGGGAGTGAGAAATAGGAAGAGATTCTTTCAGAAGGATCTTCCGGGTTCTTCCAGATGACCCTAGATTGGTCACTGTCGGAGACAAGATGCTGGGCTAGATAGACCATTGGTCTGACTCAGTATCGCATTTCAGTCCATACTCGTTCTTGGGACCTTATTGGCTTCCATGATATTTATCTGTCTCTCACATTTCAGATACAGAAAATGCTGGGCAAGAATAAAACCCTCCTGATCAGATTCAGATATTCTAAATTCTTCCTTAATGTGATCCCAAGGGTATACCCTGTCCTTAACATATCTACAAGTTTCTTCCAGCACTAATAAACCATCCGTAGTAGCTCACTCTCCCAGTGAACGTCATGACAGTTGACTTTAGGCCCCGCCAAGTCAGTCCTAGCGATTATACACATTGTTCCTCCAAGTTCTTTGTATATAAATTGTATTCTCCCCATTCATTGTAAGATACTATCCAAGTTTCATTCACCCTGTTCATTGTAAGACATTATACTTTTTACTGTCAATGTAATTTGTTGAAATGTAAACCGAAGTGATTAGTAACTCTGTTACCTGAACCTCGGTATATAAAACTGTTAAATAAATAAAAATAAAATAAATAAATGTGATATGGGTCATGACAAATTATTGGAAAAAGATAAAACTTTGGGTATTATTAGCTTCCTCCAGGTTTTCAGTACAGATCCTCTAAGAAATTTTAATTACTTTATTTTATGGCAAATCAACCCAATGATTTTCTAAATTTATTTCTCTGGCTGTAATGCTTGACATTAACTTTAAAATGGATAAACTGGCCAATGAGTTAGTCTGAGAGATAATAAAGCCAGCAGTAAAGATTCCCAGTAGGGGAGTTGGGTACAGATGATTTTTTTTTGTAATGTGCACATTTTCCAGACTATATAGGTCCCTTCTTGCGTGGGGAATTTCAGTTTAATTAGCAGGTTCATGCCTGCTAAAGCTTTTATCAATCCCTTTATTGTTAAGTAGATTAAGTGAAATGGATGAACATTCAGCTGCCCTTGTGTTACCTTTATTAAGGAAAGGATCTTAGAAGTGTCTGAATTCTGAAATCCTAAATTACTCCTACACTTAGGTAAGGATCCATCTCCATCCAAATGTCTGAATATTTTTTCTTTCATTAATTTTCATATCTGGATCTTCACAGGCACAGAACAGGATGAGACTTTAGATAACAGAATTCTTCATCTGACCAATCTCCACCCAACACAATGAATGAACAACACACCGGCATTGAGTTTAATGTGAGATCTGATGAATGCAAATCAATGACTTTCACTGCTGGCCATACATTGCAGTATCTGCAAGACTCAGTGGCATCTGCACTTAACATGTACACCATATCTAATTACTTCATATATCTCTTACAACAAGAGTGAAGGATTCAGCAGAGATGGAAAATATGACGATGGTGACAGAATTTATTATTCTGGGGCTTTCTGATAATCCCCAGCTGCAGGTTCCCCTCTTCCTGGTCTTCCTGCTCATCTACCTGATCACCCTGATGGGAAACCTTGTTATTATCACAGTGACCTGTGCTGACCCCCACCTGCACACCCCCATGTACTTCTTCCTCAGTAATCTCTCATTCACAGACATCATCTATACCTCAGTCATTGTCCCAAAACTTCTTGGGGTCCTCCTTTCAGGGGATAAGACCATTTCCTATGTTGGATGCCTACTGCAGTTGTATTTCTTCATTAGCTCTGGTAGTACTGAGGCCTTCCTGCTTACTGCCATGGCTTATGACCGCTATGTGGCAGTCTGCCATCCCTTAAACTATGCACTTATCATGAGTAAAAGGTTCTGCAACTTCCTGGTGGCCACTTGTTGGATCACCAGCTTTCTGTGTTCTGGGGCACTCATGGCTTCTATCACCCGTCTTTTATTCTGTGCCTCTAATGTGGTCAATCATTTCTTCTGTGACCTCATGCCCCTGTTAAAGCTTTCCTGCACTGACACGGCTAGCACTGAAGTTGTATTATTTGTTGAAGCTGCATTGTTGTCATGCCCTTCCTTTCTTGTGATTATTACATCTTACACGTACATCATCTCAGCCATCCTGAGGATCCGCTCTGCAGCAGGGAAACGCAAATCCTTTTCCACCTGCTCCTCTCACCTCACCATCGTCTTTGTGTTCTATCTGTCCATTTACTGTGTGTATCTCAGACCCAACTCAACATACTCCCAGGAGCAGGGTAAAATTCTGTCTGTATTGTATACTACTGTCTCCCCCATGCTGAACCCCATTATTTACAGTCTGAGGAACAAAGAGTTACAAAATGCATTGAGCAAAGTCATAGGGAAATAGCTAATGGTGGTATATGAGATATACATCTGAGGATGTTATCAGATGGAGGATGCTCTTGCTTATGGTAGGGATGCATGGAGACATAGTGCTCAAAATGATCTTCCCTTTAACATAGAAAAGAGCTCCCTCCTATGCTCATTCAGGAATTCCATTAGAGAGCTTGCCTTCAAAAGAAATATACAAACTCTTCAGATCAGAGAGGGATCTGTCCTTCATGATCAGAATCTACAAGACCCTGGCGAATGAGAACTGGGACCCATATGGAGGATTACATCTTATTTTCTGGGATCAGTCCAATTTCTCCCAATTCACCCCATCCCGCTCACTGCCAGCCATGAGGGAAGAATTTCTTTATCATCTATCACATTGTGGGAGGGAATTCTAAGACCTCCCAACCCAATCCAAATTAACTTTATTACTGCATTGCTACCTCATGTCTGTGAGGTAAAGGCCATTGTCACATCCTTAAGAATCATTAACTGTACAGAAATCTGAAATCCAAAGCTTATTCTATGTTGGTTTAGGAGGGGAGGCAATCAGTCATGAGGAGAGCTGGAGTCTTAGAAATATAGAAACGTGATGGCACAAAAAGACCATATGGCCTATCTTGTCTGCAAATTCACATCAACAGCTCAATCCCTATCCCTCCCTTGGAGATCTCCTTTGCCTCTCCCAGGCTTTCTTGCATTCACACTGTAGCAGGACACTAGGAAAGGGCATCCCCATTGCTCTAATCTGAGCAAATTTCGCAATGGTCTGTCTTCAGAATGAGACAAGATAGGAGCAGAAGGGATTACCAGAGGATTTATTGATTGTGTTTACGGCACAACCTGATTCATGGCTGAGACAGATAGAAAACACTCAAAATCCTTAAAGGGCCAGCATCTGAAAAGTAAGACTGCTAAGCTTAAATCCTGAAGTAAATTGGAGCAAATGGTGTTTAGCCCTCTTCTGTTTACTCACAACCTCAGCATATATATCAGGGCCCAACCTTGGGGAATTTATCTCAGGTTTGTCTAAGTTTCTTTTCAGTTTGTTTACTTACCCGAGTCTTTATAACAGGAAGAAATAAACCACATAGATGCAAAATTTAAAAATGTTTACAAATGGAATTAAATTTATTTACCAGACAGAGTAATAAGCAAAGCTGTCCCTTTCTTCCTGGGTAGACTGGACACTAGGCTCAACAAAAGACTTGATGCCTTGAACCAGTTCTACAGGTTTCTGTATGAATCCTCCCATCTTATATACTATCTGTGGTCACTGGCTAACTGGTATATTTCTCACTGCCTCTGTTCCATCCCCCCCTCCATCCTCTTTAATCTTTAGTTGCTTTGATCTTTAGTTTCACTGTTATCTGTTAAAACCAGTTTATATTTTTATATTCCCTCAAGGCACATTTCCTACAGGCTTGCTTAGTGTCCCATATGGTGCAATTCATTTTTTATATACCTGTATGTTCTATCCATCAATGTCTTTCTGTCCAGTAAAAACAGAACTGGCCAGGCCCTGCCACACAAGGATTAGACATTCTTTGGACTTTTACAGCTGTGCCACAGCTGTACAAGTTTCAACAGAGGAAACTATGTGAGGAACATTCCCACATTTATCCAGAGGCCCACTTCTGACACCATCTTAAACATATATTTCCTTAATTTGTAGTTTTACTGTAATGATGTATTTATCTGAGTATTTTTTCAACATGGCTTCTTGATGAACTGATGAACTAGATGTTCCCAATGGCTGAGAAGGAAAGAGAAAACAGTTCAATAACATGATTTTTGACAGAATGGAGACTCGGTGCCCTGTCAATGCTTGGGAGGTTATCCTGTGAACCCCCTCAAATAGTGCATTAATAATAAATGAATGAAAGATCCCATCATATCACCTGGAATTCTCTTTCCTATACAGGAACTTTTTATACTAACTTTGATTTTTTTGGATCTTTGACAGTTAAATCCATCCTCTATCACATTGCTGGGGAATTTTGATGCTGGCTTTCCTCTTTATAGTTTTTAAAGAGCTGACATTCTTCAAATTGGGAGAATACAGCAGATAAACAAATAATAAAGTGGTACAGAATATGCAGGACCCTTCCCCAAGGAGCTGAAAATAAAAATAGGGTGTGATAATGACATATAAAATCCATGAAGGATGTGTTTACAATGTTGGGAAAAGGATGGTAGGAAATGTTTGAGAATGCACTTGGGTTTTGAGGAAGAAATTGCAGTCAAGAAAGAGGGAACTAATGCAGAGGGGAGCTTGACAATGTAGACCTGATGAAATGAACTTATGATCCCAGATGTTGAACACTGATCAGTACAAGTGAAGCAGAGATCAGACTTTCAAAGAAACATAGAAAATGAAGGCAGATAGACTATACGGCTCTTCCAGTCCACCCAGCCACACTTTCTGCTCAAATCTACAATCCCTTCCTCCCCTCAGATATCCTGAATGTTTATCCAATGCTTTATTCAATTCTGATACTGCCCTTATCTCTGCCGCCTTCATTGTGAGGCTGTTCCATGCATCCACCACCCTCCATGAATAGGTGGCTAGAATTTGGAGGAAGAGCTGATCCTGGGATTTCCGCTGATCACTGTGTTTGCGGTCAGAAAGGAAGGTTTTGTCACTGTGGTGTGGAATTGGTTTAAGACATTCATTGCTTTACACCTCCTTCTGGATTATCAAATCAGGAGGGGCCATCAGATAACTGAAAGAAGCTCTATGAAGGACCAGTCGCCTTTCTGTGTAAGCAGATTGTGTAAATCTGTAACTCTAATCCTTTTGTGTATTTGGTGCTCTCTCTGTTTTGAATGATTTATTCAAAGTCATTAATAAAGCTCCTTACATTTGTCCTCAGTACACACATACTGCATACTAGAGATGTGCGAAGCCCGGACCTTTTGGTTTGGGCTTCATTTTCAGCCTGCCACAGGAATTTTTGTATTTCCCATGCTTCGGGCCTTTTAAATTCGGGGGGGATCTCCGATAATGCCAAAATGCCCTTCTGGAGCACCGCTGTGCGAAAGCGGAAAGACTCTGCAGATATTGTATCTGAACATTGACTCTTTAATTGTAACTGAATCCGATTACTGATTTATGTGCTGCAACATCACTTTGAACTCCTTTTGTTTGAAAAGTGTGTTCTAAATAAAATAAACAATGATATTAAAGAAGATTTCTGTGTACTATAGGGATGTTATTGAGTCATAACGATATTTCTGGGCACTGCTAAGCACAGATGATGCTTGAAACTTAAATGTTCCAGATATAAGACACAGTCCTATCTGTGGCTCCTGTGGTAGCTTTGGGAGATGCAATGAGTAGTCACTTCTTAGGGAACCATGGTCAGCCACATCATATTCAGTGAGAATAAAAAAACCTCAAACAGCTTCCTAGAAGACAGCACAGACTTTCAGAATAGGATAAAGGACATAGAGCAGGTACTGTTGGACTCTCTCCTGCTCATAATGGATGCACAATCCCTAAACTGCAACCTTCCTCATGCAGACGGTGAAACTGCAAGTGACAAAGATCTAAGGACAGCCACCTTGGACCACCAGTGCATGCCAGAAACTGTTACAAAATGCACTAAATTCATCCTGACACGCAATTACTTCAGCTTCAAAAATGAGAGCTGTCTATAGATCATGGGCACCAGGATGGCACCACATATGTCAAATGAAGCAATTTTTAAGGAGGCATCAGTGAGCAGAGCAGAGAATACTACAGTTAACCTGTACTGAACAAGTTAAACAAGTAACAAAGAGAGACAGAGGACAAGACCCTTTCCTGAAAAGATGAAAGGTAGAAAAAGGATTATAAATGGTGGGCAAGATTCATGAGGGACATGGTACAGAGCTGGAAAGGTAACGTGACAACAACCTCAGCAGCTACAGAGAGAAGGGGTGAGAGGAGATCTCAGAGACGGCACTCAGAAGTGCTGTTTCCAAATGGGATATGATATGAGTGAGAGAGAGAGAGAGAGAAACAGGTAGGGATGGGTCTTGGTAAATAAGGAAGGGGTTAAAATGAACTCATGAGTGCCAAATGCTGACCATTGATCAATACCCAAAATAAGGTTTTAGTGGAAATTCCGTCTGTTAAGAAAGCACATTTAGGTACCTGGAACAACTTGCCAGAACAATTAAGAAGACAGTGTGAGAAAACTACATTTAAAAATATTTAAAGACTTGGGGCAGGATTTTAAAAGCCTTACGCGTGTAAATCCAGAGGATTTACATGCGTGTGGGGGGGGGGGGGTTACATGTGCTGGTCCTCCAGGCAGGTGCAAAAGGAGAAATAATAATTTTGGGAGGGGTTAGGTTAGGGTTAGGGTCGGAAAGGCTAGGGGAAGGGGTGGGAAGGCCGGGTTAGGGGGTAGGGAACGGGGGAAGCCCACGAGCATCAGCACACTCAGGGTGCACAATTGTGCACCCCCTTGTGCGGGCCGAAGCCTGATTTTATAACATGCGGGCACCTACGCGTGCATGTTATAAAATGGGGAGTACATCTGTGAGCGTCAGGTAGCGCGGGCACATGTACGCCCCCGCGTATGATTGAAAATTCACCCCTTGGTTCTTCCAGCATGAATGCAGAAGTGAGTGCTAGTAAGAGATCCCAGGAAAAAAGGAATACTTTTGCATTGAGTATGAATGGAATTAAAACCAGAAAAACAGTGATTTGTATTTTGTACATTGTGTGGATGATTTTATATTGTAAACCTCTGCAAGATCTTGGTGGGTGGCGGTTTAGAAGTAATTTAGATAAGTAAATAAATAGCTTAGTTTCAGACTCTCAAAAAAGATATAGTTGTGATGGAGAAGGTACAGAGAAGGGCGACCAAAAGGATAAAGGGGATGGAACAGCTTCCCTATGAAAAAAGACTAAAGAGGTTAGGACTTTTCAGCTTGGAGAAGAGACGGTTGAGGGGGGATATGATAGAGGTCTTTAAGATCATGAGAGGTCTTGAACGAGTAGATGTGAATCGTTATTTACACTTTCAGATAATAGAAGGACTAGGGGGCATTTTTGAAGTTAGCAAGTAGCACATTTAAGACTAATCGGATAAAATTCTTTTTCACTCAACGCACAATAAAGCTCTGGAATTTGTTGCCAGAGGAGGTGGTTAGTGCAGTTAGTGTAGCTGGGTTCAAAAAAGGTTTGGATAAGTTCTTGGAGGAGAAGTCCATTAACCGCTATTAATCAAGTTTACTTAGGGAATAGCCACTGCTATTAATTGCATCAGTAGCATGGGATCTTATTAGTGTTTGGAAACTTGCCAGGTTCTTGTGGCCTGGTTTGGCCTCTGTTGGAAACAGGATGCTGGACTTGATGGATCTTTGGGATGACCCAGCATGGCAATTTCTTATGTTATTTATCTTCCATAACTAAGAGGAGAGTCCCCTACCTCAGCTGGAATGGAACAGAAAGAAGGACCCAAAAACTTACTCCCCCCATGGATCAATGACTTCTAAACTTTCCTGGCATCCCAAACACAAAGCAAAAAACTTACTTTAATTGTTCAGAAGACTTTTTAATTTCCCAAATGGACAGAGCACAGTTTTCTCTCCAGGTTCCTTTGATAAACATTTAAAACACAGGAGGTGTCCCTGCCTGATCCACAGTGGAGGAGAGGAGGCATCGCTGCAGGACAGGTAAGGAGAAACCCAGCAATCCTGTAACGTGCAACTTTATTGCCTTCTGTGAACTGCGCTCTCTCATCAGATACAATTTAGAGTTTTATTCAGAAGCCTCCACCTGGCTCAGACCCTCCCAGCTAAGAGCAGCTGAGATCAGTCACCCTGGTGTCCTTTGTCCTAGAAATATAATTTTTCTCAGATAGTGTAAAATATGTTTATCATAACTAAATCTCCCAACTTTGGTGGAGAGGACCTGCAGGGATCTGTTTTGCCAGAGGGTAGAATGGCACCTGTTTGAGGGGACCCCAGAGAGACAAAGGTAATGTCCTCTTTATCAGGACATAGCTCTCAGCTTCTGAGGATTAAAGAAAGAGAAAACAAAAGTGATATTCTCTTATCTCTCCATTCCTCCTGATCAGGTATATGTGAATGTTTTAGGAAGGATCCCTCCTTCTCAGCCAGAGGTTGATAGAAGTGCTGAGCATTGCACTATTATCACAGCTGTGTTTCAAAGGGATCAGTAAGTATTGCATTTTTCTGTAAATGAATGTAGATCTGATTAATCTGTAATTTAAGTGACTAATGTACCATAATAGCATAATATAACATATAAGAACAGTGAATCATTGACAAATGACTTTCTAATCACTTCCATCTCTACATGAGTTACCTAGGGTGAATCACATAGCTCCCTGTGCCTTAGCTCTAATCCCCAGCTCTGTCACTGACTCTTTCTGTGTAAACCCTGGGAGGGAGGGGGGTCACTTTATCTTCTGGTTTTTTAGCTCTAATCCTTGGCTGTGTCACTGACTCTTTAGTTTTACCTTTGCTCTTGTGATTTTCTGATTAAACCTCAATTCTAAGGCTCCACATTAGGAGACACCACTCAAAAAAAAGGATCTAGGTGTCATCGCTGAAAATACAGCAGCAGCCAAGAAAGCAAATAGAATGTTAGGGATTATTAGGAAAGGAATGGAGAATAAAAGAGAGAATACCCTAATGCCTCCGTATGATGCAACCTCATCTTGAGTATTGTGTGCAGTTCTGGTCACCACATCTAAAAAAAGATACAGCAGAACTAGAAAAGATACAGAGAAGGTGACCAAAATGATAAAGGGGATGGAACAATTCCCTTATGAAGAAAGGCTAAAAAGGTTAGGACTCTTCAGCTTGGAGAAGAGATGGCTGAGGGGGAGATATGATAGAGATCTATAAAATAATGAGTGGAATGGAACAAGAAAAGGTTAATCAGTTGTTTACACTTTCAAAAAGTACAAAGACCAGGGGACACCCAATGAAGTTACTGGGTAAAACATTTAAAACTAATAAGTGCAAATATTTTTTTTTTTACTCAACTCATAATTAAACTCTGGAAATTATTACCAGAGGATGTGGTGGAAGCTATTAGTGTAGCTGCGTTTAAAAAAGGTTTGGACAAGTTCCTGGAGGAAAAGTCCATAAACCGTTTTTAAGGTGGAGTTGCAGAAATCCATTACTTATCCCTGGGATAAGCAGCTTGGAATCTCTCTACCCCTTGGGATCCTGCCAGGTACTTGTCACCTTTGGCCACTGTTGGAAACAGGATACTGAGCTTGATGGATCCTTAGTCTGATCCAGAATTGTAAGCCTTATGTTCTAATCTTTGGCTCTGTTACTGACTCCCTGTGTGCGATCCTATGGGAGTCCCTTTTTATCTCCCTGTGCCTCAGCTCTAATTCCCGGTTCTATGTGTGACTTTTGCTCTCCTAATCATCTCGTTCTAACCATCCTGTATTTCAGAGAATAAGTGTACTTGCTGGTGATTTTATTGTTTTAATAATTCTGAATGTATTTTGTGAACCCCTTTGTGCGCTATTTTACACTGTGATATTTAAAAAAGTGTAAACAAATAAAAAAATGATATAAATAAATAAATTCACACTTGTTTCTTATTCTTATCTCTTGGGAAGGCCTTGTGTTTAATATTTCCATCTTTTAGTAATTCTCAGAAAACATTGGGGTGGGAATATCTGTTAGGCTGATTGCAGAAACCTTATTTAGAGAAACAATATTGCAGTTTCCTCCCCCTTGTCTTCCAACACAGTCATCAATAGAGTGAGAGAGAACAGAATATCAGGAGTCAGGAAATTCCCCTCAAGTGAATCGTCCTGTTCCCGCAGAAAATGGAGGCTCTTTCCCATTAATACTCGGGTAAGTTGGTACAGATCTGAATGGAGGGGGGATGTCTCCAGGTGCTGTGGGGACGCGTCCAGTCTGTAGCTCGTTCACGTGAAATATTAAACAGTGCCAGAACTCAGATCTGTACCAGAACAGAATGAGACAGGTTTTAAATGCTAGAGAGTCACTTTAATTTACACAGATATGAGTCGGTTTACCATCAGCTTCTTTGGCTCAAGGAAATAATTTATTGCAAGTTTTGGAAGGGAAAAGATTCTACACATCAGCTGTGTGAATAAAACTTTGTTTTAAAAACTTAGGGGGTGAGGGGAGTCTTTCTTGTAAACCACTTTGAACATTGGTAGAAAGGTGAGTAACAAATTTAAGTTAATAAAAGAAATAAGAATAAATCATTTTGTCTTATAATTAACGTAAGCAATTTAGGATGAAATTCACCCCAGGTCTCTGTACTGCTCCATGATGTGACCACATCTTGACTATTGAGTGCAGTTCTGCTCACCCCCAGCTCCAAAAGGACATGGACTAGAAAAGGTGCAGTGAAGGGAGACAGGAATGATAAAGGGACTGGAAAGGCTCCCTTGTGGAGAAAGGCTGAACCAATAAGGTCTCTTCAGAGACTGAGAAGAGGTTTGGCTCTTCAGACTAAGAAGGGATATGATGGAGGTTTATAAAACCATGAGAAGGCTGGAACAGGCAAACAGGGAATGGTTATTTACCCTTTGAAATGGTCCTAGGATCAGGACCCGTACATGAAAAGAACTGGTTGTTGAATGTGCAGGTCTCGTAGCATAACTGGATTTAAAAACTGTTTGAGACGCTTCTGAAGGAGAGGTTCTTAGGTAAGTAAGCTTAGGGACTGTCAATTATTAGGTCTAAGAATGAACAACAAGCAATGAATCTCCCCCACTAGGATATGCTGGATAAATCCAAGTGACCTGAGCTGGTCACTGTCAGACAGGAGTTTAATAGACTTAGGAGAGAGGGGTACCTGTTGATTATTATCTGCTCTTCCAAAAATGCCTAGTGAGAAATTGTTGTTAAATATATAAAAAAGAAGGAATACTTTACATCTCTTGTAATTTTTTTTGTATTGAGTTTCCAAAACCATGTAACAATAAACAACATTTATGTACAGTAGCAATAGCCCTCCCATCACCCAATATTCCATACCCCCTTCCCCTCCCAGACATGGAAAGCCTTTTGAAAAACATAGAAGCAAAGCCCTTCATGTATCTGTAAGCCTTAACATGTGGATCTTGTGAAGCAGTTGAAGAGAAGCGGGCAAGATTTTAATATATGCCCTCCCCCCCAAATCTTATGGAAGGAAGATCCTCTCTGAGGCTTGTTCATAGTGCAGGTCCTGAAATCTACATTCAAAAGGTCAGACATTTCCACAACCCACTGATTTCGTGTAGGAACATCATGAAGGATCCATTTGGCCAATATACATTTTCTAGCCACACCCAGCCCTTTAACAATAAACTTTAATTTGGGCCATTTCTTGTAAATTTTAATCCATAGTCCAATCTTGAGTTGTTTGGGCTTGCACAGCCTTGTCTGTTGCTTCCAGTGTAGAAGATGTTGAGCCAGACTAACACCCTCCTGCTCAGATTTAGAGATCATAGAGAACTCCTTGGTGTGATCCGGGGTACGCTGAGTTATTGGGAGAAGATAAGGGGAGAGCAGGGAGAGAGACCATGCAGGAGGGAGAGAAAGGGCAGGGATAGTGAAATGGAAGAGGAGGAGGAGAAGAACAAAGGAGGGAGTGAGAGAGAAGGGTGAGGGAGAACAAAGGGGAGGAAGGGTTGAAAGAGAGATACTGGTAGCATGAGGGTGGGAAGGATTACAAGAAAATGTGTTTGTGTAACTGGGAGAGGGGCAGGATGGGAGGAGAGGGAGAAAGAGAGTTCATAGATGCACCACAATCTACATGAATTTCAGAGTTTGCCATTATATACAGACTCTTCTACCTTAGCATCTTCAGTTTTCCTTGTGTCACCTTTCCTAAGAAGGGGATCAAAGCAGTCACTGAACATTCACATCTGAAATCATTCTAACCCTCTCTGACTAAATGCTTGCTTGGTTTGCTTTTAACTAATTTCAATGCTAGACACAATTTTCAAACCAGTTACAAAATAGGATAAGACTTCTAATAACAGAATACTTTGCATAATCTCCCCTTCTCTCCCAATGCAATGAAAGGCCAACACACTGGCTATGAGATTTATGTGACACCTGGTGAGGTGCAGATCATCAACTTTCATTGCTGGCCATACATTGCAGCATCTGTAAAATTCACTGACATCTGTACTTAACATACATAACATTTATCATTTCTTTTTATACTCCCAGGATAGAGAAATGGCCTCAATGGATGTCAAAAATATGACGATGGTGACAGAATTTATTATTCTGGGACTTTCTGATAATCCCCAGCTGCAGATTCCACTCTTCCTGGTCTTCCTGCTGGGGAACCTTGTGATTATCACAGTGACCTGTGCTGACCCCCGCCTGCACACCCCCATGTACTTCTTCCTCAGTAACCTCTCTCTCACAGATATCTGCTACAGCTCCACCATTGTCCCAAAATTGCTGGAGATCTTCCTGTTAGAGAACAAGACCATTACCTATTCTAGATGCTTTGTGCAGTTGTTTTTCTTCTTGGGTTCCACCTCTGTTGAGGCTTTTCTTCTCACTGCCATGGCTTATGACCGATATGCAGCAGTTTGTGACCCCTTGCACTATTCCATCATCATGAGTCAGAGACTCTGTGTCCTGCTGGCGACCACCTCCTGGATGATCGGTTTTCTGAATTCTGGGACAATCACGGCTTCTGTCACCCGACTTTCATTTTGTGACTCTAATATGATCAACCACATCTTCTGTGACCTCATGCCACTGTTAAAACTATCCTGCTCTGACACAGCTGGTCCTGAAACTGTATTATTTGTTGAAGGTGCATTGATATCAGTGCCTGTCTTCCTAGTGACTCTTACATCTTACAAATACATCATCGCAGCCATCCTGAGAATCCACTCTGTGGAGGGGACGCGCAAAGCTTTCTTTACCTGCTCCTCTCACCTCACTGTTGTCTCCCTGTATTATCTGTCACTCTTCTTCATGTACCTGAGACCCAACTCAACATATTCCCTGGAGAAGGGTAAAATCATGTCTGTGCTTTACAAAGCTTTCATCCCCATGCTGAACCCCATCATTTATAGTCTGAGGAATAAGGAGGTAAAAAATGCATTGAGGAAAGTGATAGGGAAGTAGTTTATGGGAGCACTTGGCTTATCCTGTGAACCAAATTATATTTTATGAATGTGTGTACATATATTTATTTATTTATTTATTTGTGTATTTGATTTATATTCTGCCTTTTAGACACTTCAGAGTGGATTACAGTGCACATCCCACGTTGGGGCCCTTGGACCTTGGGTTTGGATAAGTTCTAGGAGGAGAAGTCCATTACCTGCTATTAATCAAGCTGACTTAGGGAATGGCCTCTGATATTACTGGCATCAGTAGCATGGGATCTTCTTGATGTTTGGGTAATTGCCAGGTTCTTGAGGCCTGGATTGGCCTCTGTTGGAAACAGGATGCTGGGCTTGATGGACCTTTGGTCTGATTCAGCATGGCAATTTCTTAAGTTCTTATGTTCTTAATTTTTTGGCTTTAAAACACGCAGCTAAGCATTTTTTTAAAACACGTATGAAGGAAATAGCCAGTTTGCCCAATTTGTCCACCAGTTTGTCATCCAGACCCCTCTGGTTTTCCTTCCTATAATCCTTCCTGTTTATCCAGACCCCTCACCCTGGCATTTTAGGCCTAAAATGAATTTTTTCAGACTTGCACATCATCAAGAGCAGAAGTAAATATATACACACTGCGGGCATGGGATTTAAAATTGGAATTTACAGAAGTAAATGATGGCCCTGCTCCAGATGCTCTAACTCCGCCCCTTTTTTCCACGGGTGGCTCATGCATGTGCATATACGCATGTAATTGAGCTGTTTTAAAATACAAGTTGCTCATACTCAGCCCAGATACTCGCTTATATGGGTCTTATAATGCGAGAAACTCTTTGAAAATTCACCTCACTGACTTTTACGGTTTGAGGAACAAATAAACATGGGAATAACTTGCCAATGTGGCCTTTACTACCCTTAAATCTAAGGGGCAGATTTTCAAAAGGTTACGTGTGCTGGGCCTTTTTTAAAAAGGCCCAGCGACGCACGTAATGCCTCAGGACGCGTATAAGTCCTAGGGCATACAAAAAGGGGCAGGGAGGGGGCGGGGTCGGACAGGGTCAGTGGCTCCCGGCACAGTGGCCATTTGCCGCTGTGCCAGGGATCACGTGCCGGCAGTTGGCCGGCGCACGCAACTTACTTCAGCCCCAGGGCTAAAGTAAGTTTTAAAACAAAAGTTAAAAGAAGAAAAATGTAGGGGAGAAGGGCAGGGAAGGTAGGGGGAAGGTGGGGTGGGGGGGGGTAGGGAAGTTCCCTCCTAGGCCGATCTGATTTCAGAGCGGCTTAGGAGGGAACGGGGGAAGGCAGCCTGGTTTGGCGCAGGCTCAGTGCACGCAAGGTGCACAATTGTGCACCCCCTTGCATGCACTGACTCCTGATTTTATAACATGCACACGCCTGCACACGCATGTTATAAAATTGCATGCCGATTTGTGCGCACCAGATAGTGCATGCACATGGACGCGAATGCATGTCTATTAAAATCTACCGCAAAGCCTGAAACTTTTGATGCAACTCCAACAATGCTCTCTGCTTCCACCAGAAAAGTTAAGGGAAATTGGATTGAAAAGCATCTGAGGGCCCTTACTTTTACAGTCTGGGAAACTGATAAGCACAGTGCAGCAGATACTGGCATAAGCATAAGCTTGCTGGGCAGATGGGGGTGGATCATTTGGTCCTTTTTAGCTGTCATTTCTCTGTTTCCATGTTTCTCTGTTTCTATGTAACACTAAACTTTTCAGGCAACTCAGGCACAGAGCAGAAAACTTCCCTTAATTGTTTGATGGACTTCTTGATTTCCCAGATGGACATAAACACTTTTCTCTCTGCGTCCTCTTCCCAAAGCATTTAAGACACCCGAGCTGCCCTTGCCTGATCCCTATTGGAGGAGAGGAGGCAGCCATCCTGTAACGTGCAACTTTAATGCCTTTCTGTGAGCTGCGCTCTATCATCAGATGCAACTTATACAGCTTTATTCAGACCCTCCTAGTCAAGAGCAGCCAAAAGAGATCACAAATATATTTTTCACAGAGAATGTAAGATGGGTTTATCTTGACTGAATCTATGAACTTTGATGGAGAGGAGCTGCACAGATCTGATGTGACAGGGGTAAGACGGAGCCTGTTTGAAGGGACACCAGGGGACAGAGGCTGTGTACCCTTCATCAGGACATCTTCTCCAGACCCTCTGCAAGATAGAAAAGAAAAGCATTCTTTCCTCGCTCTCTATTCCTTCTAATCATGAAGGTTTAGGAAGGATCCCTTCTCTCTAAACAGAGAAGCGCTGTGTTTTCAAGGGGAACAGTGAGTATTACACTTTCAGAAATTAAATTTTCTTTAACTTAAAAAGGCATTTCTATTCTGCTTTTACAAGGAGTTTCTGTGTTCAAAATGGATGACAGACAGCAGTAAATACATTAGTAATGTAAACATGCTTTCTTCAAAACAATTTACAAATGTTATTAAAAGGGATGGACCCAAGAAACATGAAGGTAGGCGATCTAAAAAAGCAATTAGGAAAACAAAAAGGATAGATGCCTAGGTCTTTTTCAAATCATTATTGGAGTAGAGACATGTTTAAAATATACAGCTGCTGCCTCAGGGGCTTAAACACTCATTGGACTCAAATTTGTTAAGGTGGTTTAAATTCATAAACCACTATTCTTAGTAAATTGAATCATCTACTCTTGAAAAGAGTTGAGACCATATATCCGATGGTGGAGCGCAAGGCGCAATGAGATGATTCAATTTCATCAAATTACGATCGGGTCCGAATGAGACAAGATTTATTACCACTGCGGATCATTTATTAAGAATAGTGGTTTATGAATTTGAAACCATCTTAACAAATTTGAGTCCAATGAGCATTTAAGCCCCTGAGGCAGCAGCTGTATATTTTAAACACATCTCTACTCCAATAAAGATTTGAAAAAGACCTAGGCATCTATCCTTTTTGTTTTCCAAACGTTATTAAAATACATAATTTACAAAAGCTTTCCTCATCAGACAAACAACAGATGAAAATTAATCTGATTAATATGCAACTATGTAAGTGAATAACACATACAATACAATATATTGTTTGCACTGGTGATAAAGTGGTGAACTCAAAATATTATGAACTTGTGAGTTCTAATCAACATTCTACCTTTGCTTGTTTGACCCTCAGGGGAGTCACTTTATCTCCCTGTGCCTCAGCTCTAATCCCTGGCTCTTTCACTTACTATGTGTGTGTGACTTCAGGGGAGTCACTTTATCAACCTGTGCCTCACTTCTAATCCCCGGCTCTGTCACTGACTCTCTGTGTGTGACCTCAGGGGAATCACTTTATCTCCATGTGCCTCAGTTCTAATCCCCGGCTCTGTCACTAACTCTGTGTGTGTGACCTCAGGGGAATCACTTTATCTCCCTGTGCCTCAGTTCTAATCCCCGGCTCTGTCACTTACTATGTGTGTGTGACTTCAGGGGAGTCACTTTATCAACCTATGCCTCAGCTCTAATCCCCGGCTCTGTCACTTACTATGTGTGTGTGACTTCAGGGGAGTCACTTTATCTCTGTGTGCCTCACCTCTAATCCCCGGCTCTGTCACTGACTCTCTGTGTGTGACCTCAGGGGAATCACTTTATCTCCGTGTGCCTCAGTTCTAATCCCTGGCTCTGTCACTAACTCTCTGTGCATGACCTCAGGGGAGTCACTTTATCTCTGTGTGCCTCACTTCTAATCCCCGGCTCTGTCACTGACTCTCTGTGAGTGACCTTTATGTTAGTGCAGGGCTTCACAGCCTGTCAGATTTTCAGGATATCCACAATGAATATACATGACATATTTGCATATGCTGGGTCTTTAGTGTAATATTTCAAAATACCATCATGTAACTCCGAAGATAGCTCTAGCCTAGTATATTTTTATATTGACAGTGAGACCTCATATATTATGGCGGGCTATTAATCCGTTTGCCCTTGAACGCCAATGTCAATATTATGCGGTGATATAATTTCAGCTTCACCGTATCAAAATGTTATAATCATCGGTCTCTCTGACAATTGTTAGTAGTAAGTCCTTGTGTCAATGTACACCATATTATAAAGGGCAGTGGAAAAGGTGAACACTTATCGTGGCACAGTGTGCAGATGTGCAGCAGGGTTAAAGCTCTGGCGTTGGCCCGACACGGCTCGTGTTTCTGGGAACCTTCTTCAGGGGCCGCCGTATGCCAGTACTGTAATATAATAAAACTAGGTTAAGACTTGAAACGAGAAATTTTTAACATAAACTGCAAGCTGCTCGGTACCCTACTTTTTCCCAAGACTGCCGGTATGTTCTGCTGTGGGGCTGCAGCGATATTCGGGCAGCAGGATCTGCCATTTTAGACTACCTGTTTTGTACCTACCTCTGAGGGCGGAAACAATTAATGCTGACGTCAAACCACTTAACTCAAATGGATTAACTAAATGAGCGACGACCATTCCACAGATTCATTGAGACCAAGAGGTGATTCAGATGATAATGTAAAGATCCACCATTGTTCTCGGAAATTCAGTAATTGATTAATGTTGCCACCGCGGGAACTCGGCGTTATTTGTTCCAGGATTGTCCATCGGAGTTGGTCAAAAGTGTGGCCTAATGTGATACAGTGGTTAACCATAGGTGCCTCCATATTTGCGGTATTAAGGCGGCTCCGATGTTCAACCAGCCGCGTTTTAATTTTCCTGCTTGTGCGTCCAACATATGTTAATTGGCACGGACACTGTATCAAGTAAACCACCGATGTGGAATTATTTATTTATTTATTTATTTATTTGATTTTATATACCGACAACCGTTTGCACATCGTGCCGGTTTACAGATAACTTATAACAAGTAATATATAGGCAAGGCCTTTACAAGGAACAGTTTTTAACATAATGCAGTAACATGGCAATTAACTAGATAAATAAGTAGGGGAGGGAAGGGTAGGGATATACGGGACAAAAAGGAGGGGGGGAGGGGTGAAAAAGGAAAACTGAAGGAAAAGATATGTACAGGGGTTCAAGGGACAATTAATATATACATAGGTTATATACAAGGTTTGTTTTTTTTTTTTTTTTTTTTTTTTTTTTTTTTTTGTTTAGGTTTGAGGGTCCTTGGAGGGGGTGGGTGTCGGGTGTAGGTCCTGAGGGGGAGTACTGGTGAGAGGTGGTGATCCGGTTAGGGTGTTAGTGAGAGATGAAGATGATTGGGGGTAAGCTTGGAGGAAGAGCCAGGTTTTGAGTTTCTTTTTGAATGTGGGTGTGGAGGTTTCGGTACGTAGGTCAGGAGGCATGGAGTTCCAGAGGGAAGGGCCTGCGAGGGAGAGGGCCCTATTGGTGGTGGAGATGAGTCTTGTGGATTTTATGGAAGGAGGAATGAGGGTACCACGGAGAGAGGAGCGGGTGGGTCTTGTGGAGGTACGAGGGAGGAAAGGTGGGTTTAGCCAATTGTAATGTTCGTTAGTAATACTTTTGTGGATGAGGGTAAGGGTCTTGTAAATAATTCGTGAGTGAATGGGAAGCCAATGGAGATTAATGAGGGTGGGAGTAATATGGTCTTTCTTATTGGCATTGGTTAGGATGCGTGCAGTGGCGTTTTGAAGGAGTTGTAGAGGTTTGATGTGGGTAGCAGGGAGACCAAGTAGGAGTGCATTACAGTAATCAATTTTTGAGAAAATTATAGATTGAAGTACTGTGCGGAAATCAGAGAAGTAGAGAAGAGGTTTGAGTTTTTTGAGGGTTTGTAGTTTGAAGTAACAGCTGCTAAGGATAGATTTGATGTATGGTTTGAAGGTTAGTTGGTTATCGAGAATAACCCCCAGGTTTCTTGTGTCAGAGAGAAAGTTGGGGGGGTGGAGGGTGGAGGGAAAGGGTATGGAAGCTTGTTTTGAGGAGATGAGGAGGAGTTCCGTTTTTTGCGGATTAAGGGCTAGGTGCATGTCAGTGAGGAGTTGGTTTATGGAGGTGAGAATGGTGTTCCATTTTTGAAGAGCAGTGAGTACAGAATTTGTGAAGGGTATGAGGATTTGCACATCATCGGCATAGATGAAGTGTGTAATACCAAGGTTGGAGAGGAGGTTTGTGAGGGGGAGCATGTAGATGTTAAAAAGGGTGGAAGAAAGGGAGGATCCTTGGGGAACGCCACAGTCGAGATTAACAGGGGGGGATGTAAAATTGTCGGTGAGGACTGTGTAAGTTCGGTTTTGGAGGAAGGACTTTATCCAAGAAAGAGCGGTACCTGTGATTCCTATGCTGATGAGAGTGTTGATGAGGATGTTATGATTTACTGTATCGAAAGCGGCGGAAATATCTAGCATGGCGATAAGGTAGGAGTTACCGGCATCCATACCTTTGATGATAGTGTCTGTGAGGGAGAGGAGAAGGGATTCTGTACTGAGGTGTTTTCGGAAACCATATTGTGTTGGAGGGAGTATGTTGGCTTGTTCTAGGTGGTCAGAGAGACGGGAGTTAACTAGTTTCTCCGTGATTTTGGAGAGGAAGGGGAGGTTGGAAATGGGACGGAGGTTAGATAGGTTGGAGGGATCGAGGGAGGGTTTTTTTAGAATGGGTTTGACCACGGCTTGTTTCAGGGGGATAGGGACAAGGCCGTGTTCCAGGGAAGAGTTCACGATTTTGGAGAGTGAAGAGGCTATTGTTTTAGGAATAGCGAGTAGTAATTTAGTAGGGATAGTTTCTGAGGGGTGGGAAGAGGGTCTCATCTTTTTTAAAATGTTTTCTATTTCTAGGGTAGAGGAGGGTTCAAAAGAGGAGAGAGAGGTGGGAGTGTGTGGGGTGGGGGGGGTTATACTATTGGTGTTAGAGGAATTTTTGGTGTTAGGGTTAAACTTGGCTGTGATATTTGATATTTTGTTCTTAAAGAAAAGGGCAATTTCATTGCATCGTGTCTGTGAGGGGGGGACTTGGGGTGTAGACACGATGGGTTTAGTAAGATTTGAGACTAGGGTAAATAGGGCCTTTGGGTTGAATTGGAGGTGGTGAATTTTTTTGGCATAGTATTCTTTTTTTGTTGTTTGGATGGCATTTCTGTATGCATGCATGAGTTGATAATAGCTGGTTTTTGAGGCAGGAGTGGGATGTTTGCGCCAAAGTCTTTCTGCTGCTCTAAGCTTGGTTTTTTGGGTTTTGAGTGTCTGGGTGTACCAGGGTTTTTTGGATGATTTGGGTTGTGTGATAGTTTTTCGGATGACTGGGCATAATTTGTTAGCGATTTCTTGGGTAGTTTCAGTCCAGGAGGATATGGCACTATCTGCTGTCTCCAGGTCAATGTGATTTGGGATGTTGGAGCAAGCCGTGGCAAGGGTTTCTAGGGGACAGGTTTTACGAAATTGGAATGATTTAGGCTGAGAGGGAGAGGGTGTAGATGGGGTTTGTAGGGAGAGAGTTGCGTTGATGATGGAGTGGTCGGACCAGGGGACGGGGAGGCATGTGGGGGAGTGGATGACATTGATGAGTGAGTTGGTGAAGATAAGGTCGAGGGTGTGACCTGCTTTGTGGGTTGGGGAGTGGATAAGTTGGGTGAGGCCCATTGCGTCTAAGGAAGAGATGAAGGCTTCGCATGGTGGGGATTGTGGAACGGAATCAACATGGAGGTTAAAGTCGCCGAGGAGTATCGTAGGGATGTCGGGAGAGAGGGAGGTGGTGAGGAATTCAATGAGGGGGGAGGGGTCTTTTTCTAGAAGGCCAGGGGGGGTATAGATAAGGCAGATTTGTAAAGATTGCGATTTGAAAAGGCCTACTTCGTATTGATTGGGAATATTGCAGGTTTGTGAGGTAAGCTTGAATTCCTTTTTAGCTATGAGGAGTAGGCCCCCTCCTCTCTTCTTTTTGCGGGGGATGGAAAAAATGTCATAGGTTTCAGAAGGAAGTTGGTTAATAAGTGGGGTGTCACAGGGTTTGAACCAGGTTTCGGTAACAGCAAGAATTTCTGGTTTGGAGTCAGTTAAGATATCATGGAGAAGATGAGTTTTTTGTCTTAGGGATTGGGCATTAATGAGTAGAAGGGAGATGAGGGAGATGGTGAGGGCTTGCGGGGTGAGAGAAATGGGGATTGAGGTCAGACGCCTTTTTAGAGTGTTGTGGTGGGAGAAAGGGGGGAGGGAAAGTTTTGAGGGGTGTCCGATTAGATAGTTGGGGGGACAGGGGTGAGCGTGTGGGGGCATTATTGGGTAGAGGGCTAGCAGGGGAGTGTCGTGGAGAAGGAGAATTGTGAGCTGCAGACACAGTAAAGCAATTGAACAGAATAATGCAGTTGTAGCAGATTGATACAGATGTAGCTTCAGTGGTGCAAATGAATAGGTTAATGCAGTTTAACAACATTAGAGTACTTGACCGGAATAATGCAATTGAAGCGGAAGATAACCAATTTAACAGAGTACAGGGTACAGCACTTTACCAGAGGAATGCAGTAGAAAAGATTAATGCAGTTTGTCATACTTAAAGTAATAGAACAGAGTACGTTGGCATATGGATAAAGAGGTTTGTAATATTCAGATACTGTTACGTATTTTACGCTATGAGTTTAGTCAATAAGGTCATGTGAAAGTCTTCTGAAGGAGACACAGTTAGGTGTGATGCGCTTGATGTGAGGTCAAAGGTGTTGGTAGGGCTGAGTTTGCAAACGGTCTGAGGCTTGTCTTTGAAGATCGTGGTTCTCTTGGTGAGGGTAGTTGTCTCTGGCGGCTGCTTCTGGTGGGGTGTTCTTAGCTTTAGTGAAAATGTTAGAAACAGTTTAGGAAGCTTAGTGGGGTGCTGCTCGGGGTGAACCGAAGGGGCGAAACAAAGGGGCAGGCCCCTTTGTCGCGCTCCTTCGTGCGCGCGACGCCCGGCGCACGGCGCCTAGCTACCGC
Organism: Rhinatrema bivittatum; assembly: GCF_901001135.1. NCBI lineage: Eukaryota > Metazoa > Chordata > Amphibia > Gymnophiona > Rhinatrematidae > Rhinatrema > Rhinatrema bivittatum. The sequence continues at coordinate 45,672,389 of NC_042630.1, read as the reverse complement.
CTATCAATTTAAGCGGAAGGGGCTGTCCCCCGATTGGCTGTGCGGCTGAAACAGATGATTCGTTCCGGCGAGGAAGGAGGCGGAGGAGAGGCGCGGTTTTTATCGGGGCAGCCTCGTGGTCGGCGCTGGAGCTGCCGTGGGTAAGCTGAAAATGTAAAGGCCTTACCCCGGCAGGTCTCGGCGCCGAATGCGCAGGCCCTCAGCGATCCCGAAGCTCCTTTTGCAGCGAAAAGGATTTTGTTTTTGTGCCGCTCGACGATTTAAGCCAAAGGGGCTGTCCCCCGATTGGCTGTGCGGCTGAAACAGATGATTCGTTCCGGCGAGGAAGGAGGCGGAGGAGAGGCGCGGTTTTTATCGGGGCAGCCTCGTGGTCGGCGCTGGAGCTGCCGTGGGTAAGCTGAATTACAGGTTGTTTCTGATCTTTTATAATAAATCTTGCCTGTGCGGGGGTGTTGCCAAGATGATCCCTCCATTGTGGTGGCACACATTCCACAACTGCCACATCCAATGTGATTACCTTGCTGAATGACTGTTTTCTGACCAGTGATTGCTGCGTGCACTATAAAGTCCTTTAAATTTTTGCTTCGTTGGTATGCAAACAACGGGTGCTCAGAAAAAATGTGATGCAATTGCAAAACATGCCAATGTCTTTTTATGCTTTGCATAATTAAATAATATTTATCAGTGTGTGTGAGTACACAAATGTCAGTGGTGACAGGAGCCTGAATTTTGTATTCCAACAACCCTGATCGTGGGGAGTGCCACGCTCTTTTGAAAGCTTTGTATACTGCACTGTAAGGATATCCCCTAGAAAAAAACCTCTCTGCAAGGTTACCTGCTTGAGTTTTAAAGTCGAGATCTGATGAACATAGGCGTCTAAGCCTAAAAAATTGACTGACAGGGAGGCCTTGTTTAAATGCTCTAGGGTGAAAACTGTGATATCTAAGAAGATTGTTTCTTTCTGTATCTTTGCGATGAATGGAAGTGTGTAAGTGTTGATTATGAATGAAAATGGAAATATCTAAAAACGATATCTGTGTGTTGCTGTATTGTGTGGTAAATTTCAAATCACTGTCTACAGTATTTATCCAAACAAAAAATTCTTGAACTGAAAAGTTGTCTCGTCTCCAAAAAATGAGAAGATCGTCTATGTAACGGATCCAAAGAGCCACGGCGCTGAACCAATGGGAACTATATATGTGAAGTCTTTCAAGTCTATCCATGACCAAATTAGCAATTGAAGGGGCTGCTGAAGACCCCATTGCTATGCCATGGATTTGTAAGTAAAATTGGGTGTTAAATGAAAAATAATTTTTTTGAATGACTAATTTGGCTACCTCATATATGAACCAGAACGGGATTCTGGAGCCTGCCATGTTATTTTTAAGAGTTTCCTCTATGGTTAATAGAGCTGTGACATGAGACACATTTGTGTATAATGAGACCACATCCATCGTGACTAAAGTTATGGGTTCCGTCAATACTGAATAATTCGCCAACTCTTTTAAAGCTGCTGTAGTGTCTTGAATATATGACTTCATTTTTTGAACGTAAGGTTTCAAAAATTTGTCGAGAAAGATGGCTAATGGTTCCAGTAAAGACCCATTGCTAGAAACTATGGGTCTCAAAGGAGGGTCAGTTGACGATTTATGAACTTTGGGTATTCCATATAATGTGGGAATGCGAGGATGTTGCTGGAATAGAAAATTGCGTTCTTTACAAGTGAGGAATGGTGTCACTTTTTCTTCCAGTAGGATTTCAATGGTACGGGTTAGTTCCTCCGTAGGATCCTTTTCTAGTTTCTTGTAATATTTGGAGTCAGATAAATGAATAGTTACATATATAGTTCCCATTGGTAAATGAATAGTTACATATATAGTTCCCATTGGTTCAGCGCCGTGGCTCTTTGGATCCGTTACATAGACGATCTTCTCATTTTTTGGAGACGAGACAACTTTTCAGTTCAAGAATTTTTTGTTTGGATAAATACTGTAGACAGTGATTTGAAATTTACCACACAATACAGCAACACACAGATATCGTTTTTAGATATTTCCATTTTCATTCATAATCAACACTTACACACTTCCATTCATCGCAAAGATACAGAAAGAAACAATCTTCTTAGATATCACAGTTTTCACCCTAGAGCATTTAAACAAGGCCTCCCTGTCAGTCAATTTTTTAGGCTTAGACGCCTATGTTCATCAGATCTCGACTTTAAAACTCAAGCAGGTAACCTTGCAGAGAGGTTTTTTTCTAGGGGATATCCTTACAGTGCAGTATACAAAGCTTTCAAAAGAGCGTGGCACTCCCCACGATCAGGGTTGTTGGAATACAAAATTCAGGCTCCTGTCACCACTGACATTTGTGTACTCACACACACTGATAAATCTTATTTAATTATGCAAAGCATAAAAAGACATTGGCATGTTTTGCAATTGCATCACATTTTTTCTGAGCACCCGTTGTTTGCATACCAACGAAGCAAAAATTTAAAGGACTTTATAGTGCACGCAGCAATCACTGGTCAGAAAACAGTCATTCAGCAAGGTAATCACATTGGATGTGGCAGTTGTGGAATGTGTGCCACCACAATGGAGGGATCATCTTGGCAACACCCCCGCACAGGCAAGATTTATTATAAAAGATCAGAAACAACCTGTAATTCCACATCGGTGGTTTACTTGATACAGTGTCCGTGCCAATTAACATATGTTGGACGCACAAGCAGGAAAATTAAAACGCGGCTGGTTGAACATCGGAGCCGCCTTAATACCGCAAATATGGAGGCACCTATGGTTAACCACTGTATCACATTAGGCCACACTTTTGACCAACTCCGATGGACAATCCTGGAACAAATAACGCCGAGTTCCCGCGGTGGCAACATTAATCAATTACTGAATTTCCGAGAACAATGGTGGATCTTTACATTATCATCTGAATCACCTCTTCGTCTCAATGAATCTGTGGAATGGTCGTCGCTCATTTAGTTAATCCATTTGAGTTAAGTGGTTTGACGTCAGCATTAATTGTTTCCGCCCTCAGAGGTAGGTACAAAACAGGTAGTCTAAAATGGCAGATCCTGCTGCCCGAATATCGCTGCAGCCCCACAGCAGAACATACCGGCAGTCTTGGGAAAAAGTAGGTACCGAGCAGCTTGCAGTTTATGTTAAAAATTTCTCGTTTCAAGTCTTAACCTAGTTTTATTATATTACAGTACTGGCATACGGCGGCCCCTGAAGAAGGTTCCCAGAAACACGAGCCGTGTCGGGCCAACGCCAGAGCTTTAACCCTGCTGCACATCTGCACACTGTGCCACGATAAGTGTTCACCTTTTCCACTGCCCTTTATAATATGGTGTACATTGACACAAGGACTTACTACTAACAATTGTCAGAGAGACCGATGATTATAACATTTTGATACGGTGAAGCTGAAATTATATCACCGCATAATATTGACATTGGCGTTCAAGGGCAAACGGATTAATAGCCCGCCATAATATATGAGGTCTCACTGTCAATATAAAAATATACTAGGCTAGAGCTATCTTCGGAGTTACATGATGGTATTTTGAAATATTGCGATAGAAGAATCCGTCATAAGTTTGACAGTTGCAATTTAAAAGGGTCTTTAGTGTATGCAGATCTATCTCATGCATATTCATTGTGGATACCCTGAAAACCTGATGGGCTATGGGGTTCCCAGGACAGGTTTGGGATGCCCTGCCTTAGCAATTCTCTCACTCACCTTCATCTCTAATCTCTGACTCTTTTTCTCTCTCGGGTAAGTTGTGTATTTGAAATTTCCATATTTTGGTAATTCTCAGACACATTATGGGGGAATAGCAGTAAGGATGATCACAGAATTCAGTGGTGTATCAGTGGGAGGGAGCAAAGATCAAATCAGAAATCACAGCTGCAGTTACCACCAGTAAAAGCTTTTAGAAAAATTTGTTACAAGAAAAATCTTTTACAAAAGCAATTCTGAAGTTGTGGAATGAGTTTCCTGGGGTGCTAAGAGAAGAACGAGATATGAAGTTTCAAAGAGCTCTGAAAAGATAGCTGGTGAGCAGCAGCAGTAAATAAAGGTGACTGAAGGGGCTAACCTGGGCTGATAGGTGAGGGACACAGCACATACACTCTCAACATTTCAATTATTTTAAGTATTTTAATTATGTGTGCAGATTTTTGTTCTGTTCTCTTTTAGTTTTATTGTAACTGAAGTGTATTATGATATTGATTGTATATCGCTTTGAGGGATTCCTAAATGTTTTTAAAGAAATAAGTAAATGTTGCAAATTCCCACCCACTTGTCTTCCAGCACAGGCATCAGCTGTTGCGGTCCCGGTCGCCAGGCTAGCGACCGGGTCCTTACCTTTCTGCCGGCTCCCCCGGGGCTGCCGCGATCCGCCGCGTCTGGGGCCTGTAGGGCCGCATGGCAGCGTCTCCCTCCACGTGGAGACGCCGCCGAAGGCCGAGCCTGACTCCTTCCACTGCCTGGGCACGCGCGCACGCGAGGAGGGGGCTCTTAAAGGTCCAGCACCCGGAAGTGCTGAAACGCCCCGTTCCTGACGTCAGACGCTGGCTGGCTATTTAAACCAGTGTCTGACTGCCTTACCTTGCCTTTGCAACGTGGTCGCTCTTTGAGTGGTTAGTTGCCTTGTTCCTGCTTGTTCCAGCCGTGCCTTGCTTCCAGCTCTGGTTCCTGCTTGTTCCAGCCGTGCCGTGCTTCCAGCTCTGGTTCCTGCTTGTTCCAGCCGTGCCGTGCTTCCAGCTCTGGTTCCTGCTTGTTCCAGCCGTGCCTTGCTTCCAGCTCTGGTTCCTGCTTGTTCCAGCCGTGCCTTGCTTCCAGCTCTGGTTCCTGCTTGTTCCAGCCGTGCCTTGCTTCCAGCTCTGGTTCCTGCTTGTTCCAGCCGTGCCTTGCTTCCAGCTCTGGTTCCTGCTTGTTCCAGCCGTGCCTTGCTTCCAGCTCAGGTTCCAGCTCGTTCCTGCTGCGCCTTGACTCCAGCTCCGACTTCACGATTCTCCTTGTCTTCAGCCAGCCACGACCCTCGGACTTCTTCACGATTCTCCTTGCCTTCAGCCAGCCACGATCCTCGGACTTCTTCACGATTCTCCTTGCCTTCAGCCAGCCACGATCCTCGGACTTCTTCACGATTCTCCTTACCCTCAGCCAGCTACGATCCTCGGATTTCTTCACGATTCTCCTAAGTCCCAGCGACTCGGACCCCTACGGGCCCCTCCTGGGGGGGTCTCGGGTTTCCAGGGTGAAGACGTCATCCTTCAGCTCCAGCTAAGCTCCGCCTCCCGGCTCATTACCAACTGTGGACGTCGTCCATATCAGCCGGCCCAAGGGTCCACTATTGACTTTCTTCACAACATAACAGTTTGCAAAGGCCATGGACTCGGCGGACTCCTCTCCTGTGCAGGCCATCCCTGGCATGGCTCAAAGAATCCAGCAGCAACAGCAATGCCTAGAAGTCTTGGCTGCTACGGTGGATCGTTTAGCCAGCCGCTTGGACGCCAATCCTCCATCGGTGGCACAACCTCTGCCTCCACCGGCAGTTCAAATTCCCGCTCAGACTCAGCTTCCAGCGCCTACACGTTATTCCGGGGATGCCAGATCGTGCAGGGCGTTTTTGAACCAATGCTTCATCCGTTTCACCTTATTACCGGGGCAGTTCCCGTCCGATGCCGTCAAGGTAGCTTACATTTTGTCTTTACTCGATGGGAGGGCCATGCTGTGGGCCTCTCCCATGTGGGAGAAACAAGACGCCATGCTGCACAACTTACAGGATTTCGTGACTCATTTCAAACAGACATTTGACGAGCCAGCTCATGCAGCTACCGCTACCACTGAAATCCTGCAGCTAAGACAAGGGTCCCGCTCACTAGCAGAATATGCTATTGAATTCCGTACTCTGGCAATGGAACTCGGTTGGCAGGATGACTGCTTACGGGGTATTTTCCTGGAAGGACTCGCAGGTCGTATCAAGGACGAGTTGATGGCTCGCGACCTGCCCCTCACCCTGAATGGGGTAATAGACTTAGCAGGGAGGATAGACCGACGATTGCAACAACGAACCAAGGAGGCTCGAGTGCTTCGTCGTCCCGTTTCCTTGGCACCTTCCTTCTCCAGGTCTATGGTAGTACCTCACAAAACATCATCGGCCACCGGCAGTTCCTCGGAGGAACCTATGCAACTTGGAAGGGCACCTCTAACTGAGGAAGAGAAGAAACAACGCCGCATCCAGGGTCTTTGCCTATATTGCGGTACTAAGGGTCATTTCCTTGCTCAATGTCCTGCAAGACCGGGAAATGGTCGAGTCTAGGGAGAAATGAGGAGATTCCCCTAGGCTGTGTTAATCCTGCTCCTCAATGTACAGTTCCTATAACCTTGGAGTATCCTGGAGGTTCCTTCCAGACGCTAGCTTTGATTGATTCCGGTGCCGGAGGGAATTTTATTTGGAAAGAACTGGTACACCAGCTCGGACTACCTACTAAGCATCGGAGACCCCCATTACGGGTTACCTCTATCCGGGGAACCCCGTTACCGGGATACATTTCTGAAATCACGATGCCTCTCACCTTACGAACTGGTGTGCTTCACACAGAGACAATCTCTTTTTTACTACTTGAGAAATCTGTGCACCCTGTGGTCTTGGGACTTCCCTGGTTGCAACAACATGCTCCTGTGATCCATTGGGACTCCCTCCAGATTGTGCAATGGAGTTCTCACTGTTTCCAGAATTGCCTGGATCCTCTTCCAAGTTCAGAGATAGTACTCTCTCACTCAGTCCTAGAACTTCCTCAGCCTTACCGAGAATACTCTGACGTGTTCTCTAAACAAAAGGCCGAACTCCTCCCATGCCATCGGCCTTTTGACTGTGCCATCGATCTCTTACCAGGCTCCACCCCACCACGGGGTAGGGTGTACCCTCTGTCATTGCCAGAGACCCGTGCAATGTCGGATTACATCACGGAAAACCTTGCTAAGGGCTTCATTCGCCCTTCACATTCCCCTGCAGGAGCTGGGTTCTTTTTTGTATCCAAGAAAGACGGTTCCCTCAGGCCATGCATAGACTATCGAGGCCTGAATTCCATCACAAAGAAGGATCGCTATCCTTTGCCGCTAATCCCGGAGTTACTCGATAGACTTCAAGGGGCTAAGATTTTTACAAAGCTGGACTTGCGTGGGGCCTATAACCTTGTTCGTATTCGTCCGGGTGACGAATGGAAGACAGCGTTCAACACTCGAGATGGACATTACGAATATCTGGTAATGCCTTTCGGCTTATGTAATGCCCCAGCTGTCTTCCAGAATCTTATGAACGAGGTTCTCCGGGAGATGCTTCATTCCTTTGTCATTGTTTACCTCGATGATGTCTTGATCTATTCCCAAGATCTCTCCTCCCATCGCCAACACGTCAAACGGGTTTTGCAGGTGTTGAGAGACAATCATCTATACGCTAAATTTGAAAAATGCCAGTTTGAGTGTGAGTCCCTTCCGTTCTTGGGTTACATAGTTTCCTCGTCCGGTTTCCAGATGGATCCAGAAAAGGTGGCAGCCATTACCAACTGGCCTCGCCCGTCTGGCCTGAAAGCTCTACAAAGATTTCTTGGCTTTGCCAACTTTTACAGACATTTCATACCACATTATTCCCAGAAGGTAGCTCCCCTCACTGCGCTTACACGCAAAGGAGTTAACGCTCATGACTGGCCCACTACCGCCTCGGAGGCCTTTAAAGCGTTAAAACAAGCTTTCATAACAGCCTCGTGCCTACGACACCCAGATCCACAACGTCTCTTTATTTTGGAGGTCGATGCCTCGAACCTGGCTGTCAGCGCCGTTCTCAGTCAACACGATGCTTCCGGCAAATTGATGCCATGTTCCTACTTTTCTAAAAAGTTTTCACCTGCCGAATGTAACTACGGCATCGGGGACAAAGAACTCCTAGCCATCAAGTTAGCCTTCGAGGAGTGGAGGCAATGCCTAGAGGGGGCTAATCATCCGGTAACCGTGTACACGGACCACAAAAATTTATTGTATTTAGCCCAAGCTCAACGGCTAAACCCGCGGCAAGCAAGATGGTCACTTTTCTTCAGTCGTTTTAATTTCCTCCTCAAGTTTCGACCAGCAGAGAAGAATGTGCGGGCCGATGCCCTCTCTCGCACTTCTCAGCCGGAGGAGGAGGAGGACTCACCACAGACCATCCTGGACCCTGCTTGTATTCAACTAAGTATCACCTCCATTGCCCCCGCAAATAAAATTACTGTTCCTAAAAGACTACGGAAGAAAGTTTTGTCTTGGGGACATGACTCGCTGACCGGGGGGCATGCTGGTAGGCTACGAACTTTGGACCTTATAAATCGTTACTATTGGTGGCCCGGCCTTCGCCGTGACGTTTCCACCTACATCAACTCTTGTCCTACTTGCGCCCTGCAAAAACCACTAAACGGCTCTCCGAGAGGTTTTTTGCAACCATTACCCATACCCACAGAACCATGGACCCATATTGCCACGGACTTTATGGTGGAACTTCCGCCTTCGCAAGGCAAAACCGTGGTATGGGTCACAGTGGACCGCTTCTCTAAAATGGCTCACTTTGTGCCTTTGCCCAAATTACCTTCCGCCACTGAATTGGCCTCTCTATTCACACATCATGTATTTCGTATACATGGTCTGCCTCAGGACATTGTGTCTGACAGGGGTCCTCAGTTCACAGCCAGGTACTGGAAAGCCTTATGCAAAAAGTTCAAGATCCAGTTGAGTTTCTCTACCGCTTTCCACCCACAAAGTAATGGGCAAACAGAACGCATGAATCGTTCATTGAAGTTGTTCCTACGAGCGTTCATTAATCACAAGCAAGACAATTGGGTAGAACTTTTGCCCTGGGCGGAATTCGCATATAACAATCAAATACATACGGCGACAGGGAAGTCGCCTTTTCAAATCGTGTATGGTAAACAACTCAAACCACCATTACCTCTACCAGTACCAACCTCCTCACCTGCCGCTCAGGTTACCGCAGACCAATTGAGTAAACTTTGGTCCTCTGTTCAACATCGACTCCATAAAGTCGCACGCACTGCTAAACACCACTACGATCGTCATCGAAAACCTGCATTCACTTTCCTTCCAGGCGATCGAGTGTGGCTCAGTACAAAGAACATTCACTTGAGACAACCATCCAAAAAACTCTCACCCAAGTTCTGTGGGCCTTTCCGCGTAGCAGAGAGGGTAGGTTTGGTCTCGTATCGCCTTCGACTCCCTACCACTCTACGCATTCATGATGTCTTTCATGTTTCTCTTTTGAAACCAGTAATTCTTTCCAGATTTCACCCCAGACTGCTCGATGATGGTTCCACCACTACGGTTGAGGATCCTACCTTCCAGGTACGAGAGGTCCTTGATGCGCGCTTCGCCAACAGACGTTGGGAATATCTGTTGGCTTGGGAAGGTTGTGGGAATGAAGACAATACGTGGGAACCTGCCCGCAACATTTTGGACAAGACTCTTCTGCAACAATACCATCAAGACCATCCTGACAGGCCAAGCCCTTTGAAGAGGGGGCGTAAAGGAGGGGGTACTGTTGCGGTCCCGGTCGCCAGGCTAGCGACCGGGTCCTTACCTTTCTGCCGGCTCCCCCGGGGCTGCCGCGATCCGCCGCGTCTGGGGCCTGTAGGGCCGCAAGGCAGCGTCTCCCTCCACGTGGAGACGCCGCCGAAGGCCGAGCCTGACTCCTCCCACTGCCTGGGCACGCGCGCGCGCGAGGAGGGGGCTCTTAAAGGTCCAGCACCCGGAAGTGCTGAAACGCCCCGTTCCTGACGTCAGACGCTGGCTGGCTATTTAAACCAGCGTCTGACTGCCTTACCTTGCCTTTGCAACGTGGTCGCTCTTTGAGTGGTTAGTTGCCTTGTTCCTGCTTGTTCCAGCCGTGCCTTGCTTCCAGCTCTGGTTCCTGCTTGTTCCAGCCGTGCCTTGCTTCCAGCTCTGGTTCCTGCTTCTTCCAGCCATGCCTTGCTTCCAGCTCTGGTTCCTGCTTGTTCCAGCCGTGCCTTGCTTCCAGCTCTGGTTCCTGCTTGTTCCAGCCGTGCCTTGCTTCCAGCTCAGGTTCCAGCTCATTCCTGCTGCGCCTTGACTCCAGCTCCGACTTCACGATTCTCCTTGTCTTCAGCCAGCCACGACCCTCGGACTTCTTCACGATTCTCCTTGCCTTCAGCCAGCCACGACCCTCGGATTTCTTCACGATTCTCCTTGCCTTCAGCCAGCCACGATCCTCGGACTTCTTCACGATTCTCCTTGCCTTCAGCCAGCCACGATCCTCGGACTTCTTCACGATTCTCCTTACCCTCAGCCAGCTACGATCCTCGGATTTCTTCACGATTCTCCTAAGTCCCAGCGACTCGGACCCCTACGGGCCCCTCCTGGGGGGGTCTCGGGTTTCCAGGGTGAAGACATCATCCTTCAGCTCCAGCTAAGCTCCGCCTCCCGGCTCATTACCAACTGTGGACGTCGTCCATATCAGCCGGCCCAAGGGTCCACTATTGACTTTCTTCACAACATAACATCAGCAGTGTGGGAGAGAACAGAATATCAGGGGTGTAAAATGGTTCAGGAGTCAGGAAATCCCCTACAAGTGGTTTGTCCTGGATCCCAAAGAAGGTGACAGGTTGGAGCTCTTTCCCGTTAATATTTGGTGAAGCTCTATCTAGATCTGAAGGGAAGGGGGTTATCTCCCAGTTAACAGGAGAGCAACCAATGCCAGCCACAGAGATGAAGCTGCTTCCTCAGGAGCAAACATACAATGGCAATAATACTTGCATTTGTCATTCCCAGTGTAATAAACATTACAATCCCTTTTATGTGCACCACAGTCTCTCTAAACAGCATGCAGGACAGAGGCTCATGAGGCATTTGGAATGCAAGTTTTATTACAATTGTATGCTCACCGCTAGTGGTGTTTCACATTGCACGGCCAAGCGTGACAGCTGACAAGTTGCAGAAGAGAGACACTCACTGCTGGCCCTTCATTGCAACATCTGTAAGGTTCAGGGACACTGAGGACTAGGCCACAGAGCTCAGTGGAAGGATCATCACCCAGGACTCCCAGGGCTGCTGGCCTGATCCTCAGGAAGGGAAACAAATTGTAAGGAAGTTTACTTAATGTACACAATTCAGATTTTTACTTTTAACCTTGATAGGAGAGATGAACCCAATGGACATGGAAAATATGACAATGGTGAAAGAATTCCTTATTCTGGGACTTTCTGATAATCCTCAGCTGCAGGTTCCCCTCTTCCTGGTCTTCCTGCTCATCTACCTGATCACCCTGCTGGGGAACCTTGTGATTATCACAGTGACCCGTGCTGACCCCTGCCTGCACACCCCCATGTACTTCTTCCTCAGTAACCTGGCACTCACAGACATTTGCTGCACCTCCACCGTCACCCCAAAACTGCTGGAGATCTTCCACTCAGGGGATAAGACCATTTCCTATGTTGGGTGCATTTTGCAGTTGTTTTTCTTCATGGGCCATGCCTGTACTGAAGCCTTCCTTCTTACCACCATGGCTTATGACCGCTATGTGGCAGTCTGTGACCCCTTACACTATTTGCTCATCATGAATCACAGAGTCTGTGTCCTGCTGGCCGTAACCTCCTGGATCACTGGATTTCTGAACTCTATGGCAGTAACAGCTTCTATCACTCGCCTTTCATTCTGTGATTCCAACCAAATTAATCACCTCTTCTGTGATCTCTTGCCACTGTTAAAGCTTTCCTGCACTGACACAGCCACCACGCAAAGCTTAGTGTTTGTTGAATCTGCTTTCATGGCTGTGCCTGCCTTCCTTGTGACTCTTACATCTTACATCTACATCATCTCAGCAATCCTGAGGATCCGCTCTGCAGAGGGGAAGCGTAAAGCTTTCTCCACCTGCTCCTCCCACCTCACTGTTGTTTCCATGTTTTATTTGTCAGTGTTCTGTATGTATCTGAGACCCACCTCGACATACTCCCAGGAACAGGGTAAATTCCTGTCTGTGGTGTACACGACTGTCACTCCCATGCTGAATCCAATCATTTACAGTCTGAGGAACATGGAGATAAAAAATGCATTAAGGAAACTCATAGGGAAGTAGCTTCTGGAATAATGGAGCAGGAATGTTTGTAAAAAAAAAATTGATGTGAGTAGACATGTTTTTATCTGTGTAAGGTGGCCTTGTAAAGACAACTCAGTCTTCTCCATCATTCAACACAAATGAGTTAGATGATTGTTCATAAAACTCTGAAAAGAACAAACACTGTTAATGTTTACATTTTTTTCATGCAAAAAAACCCTGACCCTAGCTAATGTTTCTGTAGTCCTGCATCAGGTGGAACACATACTGAATAAGGTGCCCATATTCAGATCTGTCACAATCTCACAGAGTTCGAAGAAGATGGTAACCTGTTTCAAACTCCGTGAGATGGTGAGAGATGCAGACCTGTGCACCTTATCCAGTTAACTTTTCACTTACTTTGTTCCCCCTGATGCAGGATTGCCAAAATATTAGTGTTGGAGTTTTATTTGTACAAAAAACATTTTTTAAGTTTTATTTTTTTCATAGTTTTCTGGACAATCCATCTAATACAAGACTGGGTCATCTTTACAAGACCAGTGATTTCTCTCATTAATGATTATAGTTTTCCTGACTTGCTGATACTCCTTATTATGTATTTATTCATTTATGAACTGTAATATCCAGCATTCTAAGAGTAGCAAATCACCTGGACCAGATGGCATGCATCCTAGGGTACTGAAGGAACTAAAAAATGAAATTTCTGATCTATTAGTTAAAAATTGTAACCTATCATTAAAATCATCCATTGTACCTGAAGACTGGAGGGTGGCCAATGTAACCCCTGACTTCAGTGCTGGGAAAAATAGTGGAAACTATTCTCAAGATCAAAATCATAGAGCATATAGAAAGACATGATTTAATAGAACACAGTCTACATGGATTTATCCAAGGGAAGTCTTGCCTAACAAATAAACAAGTGGATAAAGGTGAACAGGTAGAAGTAGTGTATTTGGATTTTCAGAAGGCGTTTGACAAAGTCCCTCATGAGAGTCTTCTAAGAAAACTAAAAAGTCATGGGATAGGAGGCAATATCCTTTTGTGGATTACAAACTGGTTAAAAGACAGGAAACAGAGTAGGATTAAATGGTCAATTTTCTCAGTGGAAAAGGGTAAACAGTGGAGTGCCTCAGGGATCTGTACTTGGACCGGGGCTTTTCAAATTATATATAAATGATCTGGAAAGGAATATGATGAGGGAGGTTATCAAATTTGTGGATGATACAAAATTATTCAGAGTAGTTAAATCACAAGCGGATTGTGATACATCACAGGAGGACCTTGCAAGACTGGAAGATTGGGCATCCAAGTGGCAGATGAAATTTAATGTGGACAAGTGCAAGGTGTTGCATATAGGGGAAAATAACCCTTGCTGTAGTTACACAATGTTAGGTTCCATATTAGGAGCTACCACCCAGAAAAAAGCTCTAGACATCATAGTGGATAATAATTTAAAATTGTCGGCTCATGATATATGGACAGTCTAATATGGAGACTATTGCTCAGACTTTGGTTCATGACCAGAAGCCTTCATTGTCTGTGGCCTGCCTGCAACTCTGGCAATAGAAAAAATCTTAAGACATCTAGAATAAATTTAGGCTCTGCAAAGCCCATGCTAGAAGGTCATGAGGTTACAGATGGCAAATGGCTGAGGCCACATTCTCAGGCTACATTTTCAGACTGCTGTCTCCAATTGAGGGGCCTAACTGAAATCAGTTTCCCACTGCCCCATGAGAATGAAAAGACTGACATATTGACAGGACAAAGCACCTCAGAAGAAGCGGCACATATCTGGCAAAAGCAAGAGGCCTTCACGTGGGTGGAGAGGTTTCAGGTTAAAATAGATTTTAGTTTATCTTATTTCACTATGTCATACTGCATAAGTGATTATCATCATAGGCTCATAAGGCATCTCTGTACTGTTTAAACCTATAAAACGCAGCCCTCACGATATACTAGGAGAGAGACAGGCGTTAATGTTCTTCCTGTGTTGTAGGTCTGGTGGTCTGTATCTCCCAAGGATATGCAATAATAAATTTATATTTGCTCCTACTAAATTCTGTGTAATATCCTTGTGTCCCATATATGCAGAGAAGTGCCTTTACAAGGTGAGGTAATTTATACACTCAGTGTGCTGCAGCAGTCAAAATAGCAAACAGAATGTTAGGAATTATTAGGAAGGGAATGGTTAATAAAATGGAAAATGTCATAATGCCTCTGTATTGATCGATGGTGAGACTGCACCTTGAATTCTGTGTACAATTCTGGTAGCCACATCTCAAAAAAACCCCAAAAAAAACGTTGCGATGGAGAAGGTACAGAGAAGGGCAACCAAAATGGCAAAGGGGATGGAACAGCTCCCCTATGAGAAAAGACTGAAGAGGTTAGAGCTGTTCAGCTTGGAGAAGAGACGGCTGAGGGGGGGTATGATAGAGGTCTTTAAGATCATGAGAGGTCATGAATGAGTAGATGTGAATTGGTTATTTACATTTTCAGATAATAGAAGGACTAGGGGGGATTCCATGAAGTTAGCAAGTAGCACATTTAAGACTAATTGGAGAAAATTATTTTTCACTCAATGCACAATAAAGCTTTGGAATGTGTTGCCAGAGGACATGGTTAGGGCAGTTAGTGTTGCTGGGTTCAAAAAAGGTTTGGATAATTTCTTGGAGGAGATGTATATTAACTGCTATTAATCAAGTTTACTTAGGGAATAGCCACTGCTATTAATTGCATCAGTAGCATGGGATCTACTTAGTGTTTGGGTACTTGCCAGGTTCTTGTGGCCTGGTTTGGCCTCTGTTGGAAACAAGATGCTGGGCTTGATGGACCCTTAGTCTGACCCAGCATGGCAATTTCTTATGTTCATATGTTCTTATATACAAAGTAAAACATTCATAATGAATGCAAAATAAAACCTAACAACATTAACAGATCACATAAAACTGATAAAGGAAGCAACATCACAACTGAAACGCAACAACAATAACACAACAACTGCTCCCAGTCCAGTGCAGCTGACAAACAAGCTGTCCTATTTAAAAGCCTTTCTAAATAAAAAGGTCTTGAAATGTTTCTTAAAAGGCTCTATTCTCCACTGTAAAAGGTATCATGCCAGCGATGGAAAAGGTCCTATCCCTCAGCTCAGCCAAACACACTTAACTTTAATGACTTCACATCAAGCAGATTCTGGCCAAATGATCTTAAATTCTGAGATGGCAGGTAAAGCTTTGGAGAAGATCTAAAAGATTCTGTAGCCCCTGCACTGAATGGCCTTATGAATCAAAATTAGGATTTTAAATGTAATACTGAAGTGAACGGGTAACCATTTAACCATGAAAGGACCAGGGTTATATGTTCCCTTAGCTCTGCTCCTTGCGGCAGCATTTTTGGACAAGCTGTAATGCTTTAACTGTTGTAGCCGGTGATCCTCAATACACAGAATTGCCATAGCCTCATGGCCAATCACAGAACGCGCTCTGCATCCACAATAGCTCCTCATTCAGGGAACTTTTTTATTTGTAGTACAAAAGCCTGCAAATCTGCTCATACTACATATGAAGCCAGTGCCTTGATAATTCTCTCTGCTTGCTGTTTTTTACTTATATCATTGTGAGATAGTTCCAGCTCTTCTGTTGAATTTTGCTTATCTGTGTAAACCATTTTTGTTTAAATTGTGCCCTGTGTGCAGCAGATAGTATGCACGCTCTATGACACAGTGCAGCCCAGATGCGGCCAGGGGAAGGCAGAGTAAAGCATGCATGGGAATCTCATTTTGGAATCCCCCTCCATTACCTTGATGTGCACACGTTGCCCTTTCTCCAAAGCAGGAGCAAAGCATGCGGGCACAGAAGGATCCACATCCCCCACCGATCACCAATTTCCAAAAGGATGCTGTTTCATTCATTTATTTTCATTTATTAAAACTGTCTATCCCACCTGTCAAATGTTATCCAGGTGGTGAACAAAATAAAAAAAAGCTCTGTGAGGAGTTTCCCCTTAGAAATGCGCTTGCAGGTCCATAGTGCAATGCACCCATAAACTTAAGGGCAGCCTCAGAAGAATAAAGATTGTATGTTAACTCCCACATCTAACACAACCATCCATCTCATCCTCCTGCCCAGCCCAGCACTCTCAGCCCTCCTCTGGCCTTGATCAGTCCTAGCAGTCTCATCTCTCATCCCCCTGCATGACCCTAGCAGCTTCATCCCTCCTTCAATCTTCCCTGCCCAATAGGAACCCAGTACTCTCATCCCTCATCCCCCCTGCATGACCCCAGCAGCTTCATCCCTCCTTCAATCTTCCCTGCCCAATAGGAACCCAGTACTCTCATTCCTCATCCCCCTCATGACCCCAGCAGCTTCATCCCTCCTTCACTGCCCAATAGGAACCCAGGACTCTCAGCCCTCATCCCCCTGCATGACCCCAGCAGCTTCATCCCTCCTTCAATCTTCCCTGCCCAATAGGAACCCAGGACTCTCATTCCTCATCCCCCCTGCATGACCCCAGCAGCTTCATCCCTCCTTCACTCTTCCCTGCCCAATAGGAACCCAGGACTCTCATTCCTCATCCCCCCTGCATGACCCCAGCAGCTTCATCCCTCCTTCAATCTTCCCTGCCCAATAGGAACCCAGGACTCTCATTCCTCATCCCCCTGCATGACCCCAGCAGCTTCATCCCTCCTTTAATCTTCCCTGCCCAATAGGAACCCAGGACTCTCATTCCTCATCCCCCCTGCATGACCCCAGCAGCTTCATCCCTCCTTCAATCTTCCCTGCCCAATAGGAACCCAGGACTCTCATTCCTCATCCCCCTGCATGACCCCAGCAGCTTCATCCCTCCTTTAATCTTCCCTGCCCAATAGGAACCCAGTACTCTCATCCCTCATCCCCCCTGCATGACCCCAGCAGCTTCATCCCTCCTTCACTCTTCCCTGCCCAATAGGAACCCAGGACTCTCATTCCTCATCCCCCCTGCATGACCCCAGCAGCTTCATCCCTCCTTCAATCTTCCCTGCCCAATAGGAACCCAGGACTCTCATTCCTCATCCCCCTGCATGACCCCAGCAGCTTCATCCCTCCTTTAATCTTCCCTGCCCAATAGGAACCCAGTACTCTCATTCCTCATCCCCCCTGCATGACCCCAGCAGCTTCATCCCTCCTTCACTCTTCCCTGCCCAATAGGAACCCAGGACTCTCATTCCTCATCCCCCCTGCATGACCCCAGCAGCTTCATCCCTCCTTTAATCTTCCCTGCCCAATAGGAACCCAGTACTCTCATTCCTCATCCCCCCTGCATGACCCCAGCAGCTTCATCCCTCCTTCACTCTTCCCTGCCCAATAGGAACCCAGGACTCTCATTCCTCATCCCCCATGCTTGACCCCAGATGTTTCAGCCCTCCTCCCCCATGACTCCCAACAGTCTCATCCCTTCTTTCCTCTCCCAAACCCAACTCAAACAGAAGAGACTCCAGTTTCTGGTAGAGATCCATGGAGTGAGAAAGCTTGGTGTGATCCTCCTTTTAATTCAGAAAAGAGCCCTCTCCTGTCCTCATTGTGGAAAACCTAGAGGGAGCTGATTTGAAAAGATTCAAAATAAATATACAGTCCATGGTTATGCTAGTCATGTTCTGTGTTTGATGTTTTTTTAATTGCATTGCTGACTCTGTTTTGAGTTGTTTGTTCTCAATTTTTAATATAGCTCCTGATATTTGTCCTTGGTGGTGCACCCTTACTGCACACATCCCTTGTTAATACATACAGTGCTCTTAGCACAGTGGATGGTGTCTCTCTGTGGGGGACAGATGGGCTGTGCATGCACACCCTACCAGCAACTGAGAAGTGTAGGTGCATAGCATGGACGTTCTCCTTATACCTTATGAATTAGGAGCCTACATGTCTGGGATGAAGGGACTGCTAGACCCACAATGCAACTGGGTTAGGTCCAGCAAGTAGAAGGAAGGGGAGGAAGGTGCTATGTCATGGGAGGGGAGAAATGAAACTGTCAGGGACAAATGGGGGAGAGGTTTAAAATGGCTGCATCCCTGGGTGTGCGCTGATGCACTCTTGTCAATGTGCGCCCATGCACCCATTTGAAAGTTACCGTCTTAGGGAACATTTTTATTTCTGGAGCTGGCGAGGATTTGTTATAGATTAAATAACAGGAGCATTCTAGCAATGGGATGTTTAAGGGGTATCGGTGGCTATTATGATTTATGGAAAAGGCCATTCCCTAAAGGGAGGGTCATCAGTCCAAAATTATAAGCATCCTGTTGCGTCAGCCGGCCATGGAACCTGCAACCAACCTTCCTCACCCCTTTTTGCCACCCTGCGGGGATGAGCTCCAGCTCCTCCGGTGCTGCCCTCCTCTCTGCGGCCCTGCCTGTCGACAACTTCGAAGTATGGCGGAGACTCCACAGCCGTCCTCTCCTCGTATCTAGCTCGCCAGGTGCACACACACACACTTCTAGATTATTTAAAGGGCTCGCAACACGCTAAGGCTGCTGGCCCTTTTCAGTGACGTCTCTGGGCCTCTGTATAAAAGGCAGGGCCCAGCCACTTGTTCCCTGCCAACAGGTCTCCACGATTGTTCGTGTGCTCATTGCTTGTTCCTGGTTCCTGTCATCGTTCCTGTGGTTGTTCCAGGTTCCTATTCCTACTTGTTCCTTTGCCTCCTGTTTGTACCCTTGGACTGATTCTTTGGTATTGACTCCTGCTTCGTCTGACCATGCTTCTGCTAATGCCTGGCTTGACTCCTGGTTTGATCCATGCCTGTTTTGCCACTCCTCCTTGCCAACTATCTGCCCTTACTTTGGTGCCTTCTGTCCTGCTCCCAGTTCTCCTTGGTGTCTGAGTCTCCAAGACTCTGCCTCATCTGGACTTGTTCTCCAGTCTCAGTCACCGCTGCTGGCTGATTCTCGCATTGCTTATGAGAAGACTTTGGATGGAGGCCCACCTAAGACCAGCTGGCTCCGGTACCCAAGGCGTCAACCTGCGGGGAACAAGGGCTGGTATTGGAGAAGCTCCAGCCAGCTCTGCCTGTTGATGGTGGGGAACTGTGGGGCTCGCCCTGTGCATAGCGTCAACCCCACCTCGGCCCAAGGGTCCACCTTTGGCTTAACACATCCTGAAGAGAAAAATCAAAGTAGGAGCTGGAGAGAGGCAGCAGGAGGCTGCAGGGTCTCTGAACTCCAGGACAGGAGAGGGCAAGTGGCCATGCTTTCTATCCAAAGAGATAGCAAGTCCTGTCTCCTGACCAGTGAGAAAGTGAGCTTGATATGGAAAGCCATTTATCTGGATAACATTTGAGTTATCCAGATAAATGCCTATTCTGAATATTACAGGCACTTATCCATCTAAATTTGGCTTGACCTGCTGTAATTTAGACAGATAATGGTGGAGCATTTCAGGGACATTCTGGGGTGTAGCTGTGAAACCTAAATAACTTGTTTGGCTAAATCCAACATTTGTAGTTACTTAAATAAGTTATTTGTCCATGTACAGAGTGAGGAGCAGGAGGTTGAAGTTATCCGGGAATGTGGTCGAGCTGTTAAAGAAAAAAAAAAAAAAAAAAAAGCTCATGTGAGGGCCTCGTGGCTCAATCTGGTGACCCTTCCCCCACCCAAGGAACCCTGAGCACCCCCCACCCCCACAAAAAAAAAAAAAAAAAGCAAACTAAACTTGTGGGCTTCTAGGGCCAATAATATTTCTGCCTCCTCTCCCCTCCAAGTTTAAAAAATAAATCAAGTTAGTGCCACTGCTTTTTAAATCCTCCCTCCCACCCCTACTATGAGTTCTCGGTCCATTCCCTACATTCCTGTATCCCCCTACTCAAACTTTGAAACTAGGCTGAGAGCTTGTATCTTGCTCTGAAGGTCCTGCTGGCTGTGTCAGCTGCCAGCACAGCAGTCACAGTATTGGCTTTGACTACTAAAATGGGGCCGTCAGAGCAACACAGGACGTGCCAGGAAGCAGACACAAGATCCAAGCTCCCAGCCTACTTTTACAGTTTGGGGTTGGGGGAATGTGAGGGGGCAGGCAGGACATGGACAGACAGCTTGTAGTGGGGCTGGGAGAGGAAGGGGGATTTAAAAAGCAGTGGCACAACTTTCTGGATAAGTTAGCTGTTGGCTGCAATGTGCCCCATCTCCTCTCCCATGAGAGACTGTGTCTTGCTTTCTGATGTGGCCGGTAGAGAATTCCTACAGGAGTTCTGCTAAAAAGACTCTGGAGGTTTCATTTCCTAAGTTCTATGGGAGAAGAATGAGCGCACAACCAGAATTCTTTATACTATTTCTATTGGGAAGAGGATCCCTAAATTCCAAGAGGATATCTGGGGAGAGGGAGACCCTTAGGAGTCAAGGAAAAACCCACTGTCCAGCGGTTATTGCTGCTCACAGTGCATGAGGATTTGCATTTTGAGATCTGTGGACTGTTTAAGAAGATGCTTCCTAGAATTAGAAACCCTAAATAATATAACATGTTATCAAATCTATATAATATGAGACCTGTTATATGGATGTCTTATTGAAGTCTGAGTGTACCTTCATACGATGCTGTGATTAATTCAGCTATCGTGTCTATGTGCCTGTTGTAAGGCCTCTAAATCATTAGGTACCTCAGGTAGCTCTTTATGCCAGTCTGTCCACTTCCAGGTTTTTTCTTTGATGGCAATTGGAATGAAGCCATTAATGTCACTTATCTTTTGTTCTGTGGTCGGTCTTGCTCAGCCGACATCTAGACGTTTCGGAGACTAGCTCCTTCTTCAAGGGCTGGACGCTTTCAAGAGCGACTCATGGAACACTGTAATTATTGTGCTATAATGGCAGTATTTATTTGTAGAATGTGGACTGTTCCATTGAAATAGTGGTCTGAGGAGCTCCGTGTGTCGAGAACGGCTGCTCCTAGTGGCTCCTTTGCTGGACATACAGCTGGCACCAGCAAAGGAGCCACTAGGAGCAGCCGTTCTCGACACACGGAGCTCCTCAGACCGCTATTTCAACGGAACAGTCCACATTCTACAAATAAATACTGCCATTATAGCACAATAATTACAGTGTTCCATGAGTCGCTCTTGAAAGCGTCCAGCCCTTGAAGAAGGAGCTAGTCTCCGAAACGTCTAGATGTCGGCTGAGCAAGACCGACCACAGAACAAAAGTTAAGTGACATTAATGGCTTCATTCCAATTGCCATCAAAGAAAAAACCTGGAAGTGGACAGACTGGCATAAAGAGCTACCTGAGGTACCTAATGATTTAGAGGCCTTACAATAGGCTCATAGACACGATAGCTGAATTAATCACAGCATCGTATGAAGGTACACTCAGACTTCAATAAGACATCCATATAACAGGTCTCATATTATATAAGAAGATGCTTCAGCATTTTTTGTACATTGCACTGCCTTTCTTTATGCTTTAGCCTTACTGAATAAACTTCATTCTTATTTCAGAGCACAGCGTGATGACTGCTTTCTCTGAGCGGGATCCCCCGGGCCTTACAAGTTATCCTGTCCCCCATAGCACTAAGCTGTGTTTTTTTCAGATGCTGAACAAGTTGTTGTCAGTGCTCAGCAGTCTCTGCAGTGTGGCTCTCCCCACCCCCTGCAAAGGGGGCACACGTTCCTTTTTCACAATTATCCCACCACAACTACCCACACACAATTACGTCTGCTAATTAGTGTGCAGATTTATTTTCAGAGAGTTTTATAGTCAAACCTTTGAAAATACAAACGTATGCTAAAATAAACAGCACCCCCCTCCCAAACCCTACCTCTGGGACTGGCTCTGCTCACCAGGGGTAAACGTATGCCCCAGCGGGAAGCCGCCCTGGATCCAGTTGCTAAGCTTTGTCCAGACTTTCACCACAAAGTTACAAGTGTCTTTATTGGATGCTTGCAATCGAGGTTGCAAAGCCTGGCCCAGTAATACAAAGTCAGATTATGCTGGATTATGACTTGAAAGAAGTAGAGGAGGGAGAAGGAAGCAAGTGGAAAGGGAACTCTGTGACTGGGAAAAGGATTTAAAAGAACTTTTGATCTTCAAATGTGGAGCATTGATCAGTGCAAGTAATCTTTAATCATCTCAAATCTTCCATAATCTATGGGAGATTCCCCTCATCAGAGCTGGGACAGAGCAGAATGAGGGACCCAAACATTTACTCTCCCCATGGATCAATATTTTTTTTAACTTTCCTAGCATCCCAGACACAGAGCAGCAAACTTCCCTTAATTGTCCAGGAGACTTTTCAATTTCCCAGATGCACAGAGCACAGTTTTCTCTCCATGTCCCTTTCTTAAAGCATTTAAAACACCCGAGTTGTCCCTCACCTGATCCACAGTGGAGGAGAGGAGGCAGCGCTGCAGGACAGGTAAGGAGAAACCCCAGCAATCCTGTAACATGCGACTTTAATGCCTTCTGTGAGCTGCGCTCTCTCATAAGATACAATTTACAGTTTTATTCAGAAGCTTCCACCCAGACCTTCCCAGGCAAGAGCAGCCAAGACGAATCACCCTGGTTTCTTTTTCCTTCAAATATATTTTTCCCAGGGAATGTAAAATATGTCTGTCATGACTGAATCTACCAACTGCGATGGAGAGATGCTGCATGATCTGATGTATTGGGGTAAGATGGAGCCTATTTGAAGGGACATCATTGAAAATGAATATGATTAATGTTCCACTAGGTAACTGAATCTCTTCATATATCATGTATAATATATTATGTGCTGTGGTGTTATACCTGTGAAATCAGAATGAAAGACATTCTGTGTTCTAATCCCCTGCTCTGCCTCTGACTGTGTGTGACCCTGAGGGAAACACTTTGTCTCTTAGCTTCTGCTCTTTCATTGAGTCTGTGTGTGTGACCTTTATCTTTCTATGCTTTAGTTCTAATCCCCATGCTCTCTAATGTACGTTTCTCACTCACTCTCAGTTCTTATCCCCGAGTCTTTCTTCTTTTGGATCAGTTGTATATTTGATATTTCCATCTTTTGGAAATTTTCAGAAACACTGAGGTGGGAATACTCGTAAGGATGATCACAGAAATATGATTTACAGAAATAGTATTGCAGTTTCCCACTCACTTGTCTTCCAGCACAGGCATCAGCAGTGTGAGAGAAAACAGAATATTCGGGCTATAAAATAGTTCAGGAGTCAGAAAATTACATTATAACATTGCAAATGACAGCAGAAAAGACCCAAGTGGTCCATCCTGAGTGGCTCATCCTGGTTCCCAAAGAAGATGACAGATAAAAGCTCATCTCATTAATGCTCAGGTGTGTTTTCTTACACATCTGAAGGGAAGGAGGGATATCTCCCAACTAAGGGCAGAACGTTCTTTACACCTGAAGCATTAACGAGTAGTGCAAAAATCCCAAAACAAGAGAGACAAAAGATTAATGAACCACCCACATATCAAGGAAAACCCCAAATGTGCCAGATTAGCTATGGGAACTTGTATTTCATCTACCCAAATGGTAGAGAAGTATGAGAAAGAGCACAAAATCAACTTGGAAAAGGAATAAGAAGCTGTGTCCTTCAAGCAGTTGCATTCAGTGACTGTCAGATGGCACCTTCTAGTGTGAATTAGAATAACAGGGCAGAATGGATGAGCCAGCTGGTCTTAACTCTTTCTATTGCTGTTGGCTACTCTGTGACTTTTTTCCTGTTGAAGCCTATCAAAGAGATCTGTCCATACATAAATGCTGTTTGCAACATTGTATCCTAGCAGCTCTCTGAAACTTTGTATCTTTGCATTTGTGACCACGTCTATTAAGATCTGTCTATCCCTACATTGGTGAAGATCTGGTTGATCTCCTGCTCTGACCCTCCTGATGCAGCCAGTGGAAAACACGGCTATGTCAGTGGATCAGCAATGTCATTACCAGTAACTGTTTTACTGCTTTCAAATGCAAGACACGTCTGCCTGATAATCATACTGAGTGAATAAAAAATCTTTCTACTCCAGTACGTTTTTTGTGCCTGTGGATGGTTCATCTGACCTGACACATCTTTGTACTATTTGGATTTTTTTGAAGTCTGCAGCCACCCCCTTACTTGAGCCTGGAATAGAAATATTTTAAACTGGAATAGAAACTCCTAGCACGAGAGAGGGAGAACGAGCAACCTCTATGAGACCCTTCAAGGAAAAGGTGAGAAACATAAATCTCTCTCTCCATGGCAGAAATTCATAGTTCCGAGGAAAAACCCCTCTGAGTGGGAAGAGAGGAGTTCACTACAAGGTCTCCAGAGGTTTTGCTGAATTCCCAGAGCAGCAGCCAGCTGTGTACCAAAGGGGGCGAAGAAGACAGAGAGCGCAGGTAACCTGCAGCAAACCCATCGGGTGCAATCAGTGAGAAGAGGAAGAATCGGTGCGAAGCATTTCAAAAGCATCCCAGGAATATTGCACATAATTGGGCCAAGGCATCCTGCTAGCAGCTCTTGTGCCACATTAACTCTTAGCAGCCTATGTGTGACTGTGTCCAAGTCAGTGAAGAAATCCCTAGAGGTGCAGCTGATTAAAAAAAATGCACTGTTTGGATTCATCTCAGCAAAGTGTTACTTTATGTGCGATTATTTCAATTGATAAAGTTTATTTGCAGTAAAGTCTTTTCTTTGGGACTCTATATCTCTGGAGTGTGATGTTTGACCATTGGTGACCACAGCTCCAGACAGACACACCTGTAGGGCTTAATGTTTAGGTCCCTCTCCTTTTTTTCCGTCCCTCCCTGCCACCCACAAGTGGGAAAGGTTGTCCCTAATCTCCCCTTCTCACCCTGGACAAAGGAAGGGGGATTACATTGGTACAGTTTCTCTATGAAATGTATTTACCTTATAGAGGTAGGACTATCATTTCATGCATAGAAAACATAGAAGTGATGGCAGAAAAGGACCTAATGTCCCATCCAGCCTGCCCAGCAAACTCCTATAGTTATCA
Source organism: Rhinatrema bivittatum (assembly GCF_901001135.1). Lineage (NCBI taxonomy): Eukaryota > Metazoa > Chordata > Amphibia > Gymnophiona > Rhinatrematidae > Rhinatrema > Rhinatrema bivittatum. Next base: position 45,647,326 of record NC_042630.1, on the reverse strand, counting down.
GTTTCCCATACTTATCAGTTACTCAGACTGCCAAGGTCAGGGCTCTTGTTGGTTATTGTTGAGTCCAATTTCCTTTCATCCCCTGCCGCAGAAGCAGAGAGAAATGTTGGAGTTGCATCAGAAGTGTAGTATAAGGCTCTTTGGTTAAGGATAGTAATCACTGATTCAAGCAAGTTACCCCCATGCTTATTTGTTTACCCAGACTATACAGTTCAATGTCCTTGTCGGTTTTTGTTGGAATCAAATTCCTCTTTTCTTTCTGCCATTGAAGCAGTGAACAATGATGGAGTCGCATCACAGTATGAAGGTTTATTGGTTAAGGGTAATAACTGCCACACCAGCAAGTTACCCCAATGCCTCTTACTTCATTCCCCTTCCCTTTGCCATTAGGGATCCAAGGTGTTTATCTCAAGCCCTTTTAAAATCTTTCACCATTTTTGTCTTCACCACTTCCTCCGGAAGGGCATTTCATGCATCCACCACCCTCTCCTTGAAGAAATATTTCCTGACATTGATTCTGAGTCATCCTCCCCAAAGTTTCATTTCATGACCCTACTTCTATTGGTTTCTTTCCAGCAGAAAAGGTTTGCTGTTGATTGTGCATCATTAAAACCTTTCAAGTATCTGAAGATCTGTATCATATCTCCTCTGCTCCTCCTTGGTATACATATTTAGGTCCTTTAACCCCTCCTCATAAGTCATTTGATGGAGACATCCCACAATTTTGGTCGCCCTTTTCTGGACCACCTCCATCCTGTCTCTGTCTCCTTTGAGATACGGTCTCCAGAACTGAACACAGTACTCCAGTTGAGGCCTCACCAAGGTCCTGTACAAGGGGATTATCATTTCCTTTTTCTTGCTAGATATTTCTCTCTCTATGCAGCCCAGCATCTTCTAGATTTAGCTATCATCTTGTCACATTGCTACTCCATCTTTAGATCACTAGACACTAGCACCCCAAGGTCTCTCTCCTGCTCTGTGCACAGCAGAGCTTCACCCAGCATTGCATATAGTTCTTTCAGATTACTGCATCTCAGATGCATGACTCTACACTTCTTGGCATTAAATCCCAGTTGTCATAACTTCAACCACTCTTCAAGCTTCCTTACATCACATCTCATTCTCTCCACTCCTTCAAGCATGTCCACTCTGTTGCAGATCTTAGTATTATCTACAAATAGACATACTTTACCTTCTATCCCTTCCACAATGTTGCTCACAAAGATGTTGAACAGAACTGGTCCCAACACCGATCCCTGCGGCACTCCATTTAAAACCATTCTCTCTTCAGAGTAGGTTCTATTTACCATCACACACTGTCTTCTATCCATCAACCAGTTTGCAATCCATGCCACCACCTTGGCGCTCACTCTCAAGCTTATCATTTTGTTCATGAGTCTTCTATGCGGGACCATATCAAAGGATTTACTAAAATCCAAGTAATCCTGATCCAATTTTCTAGTCACCCAATCAATGAAATTGATCAGAATGAACTAAATTTTAAAGCACATATATAAAAAAAGTAAAAGAAGGATTTTGTAAATTAAGGATGCTCAAATGTTTAAAACCCTTATTATCATTTGACAACTTTAGATATGTCCTTCAGGTGATGTTATTTACTGGACTTGATTATTGCAACTCTACTATGCTAGGCCTCCCAAAAACTAAATTGTATCCCTTGCAAGTACTCCAAAATGCTGCAGTTTGGATTTTAACTAATACGAGAAAGAAGGAACATATCACCACAATTTTAAAGAACCTCCATTGGCTACCAGTCGAATACTGAATAAAGCACAAATTATTGTGCATTGTTCACTAGATAATATATGGCAAAAGAACAGACTGGCTAAACTCAACTTTAAATCTACATATTCCACAACAAGATCTAAGATCTGTCAAAGGAGGACTCCTGTCAATTCCTACAGTAAGATCGGCACAAGTGAGGCAAGAGATTGTGCTATTTCAGTAGCAGGTCCACAACTTTGGAACAGTCTACCACCTGACCTTAGACTACAAAATAATTTGAAGAGGTTCAAAAAAGACCTGAAAAAATGCTGTTTCCAGCAAGCATTTGGCCCTAATTCTCAGGAAAGAAGTTGAATCATGTCTTTAATCTCAAGAGGACAGCTGAGAGTCACGTCAAGGCACTAAACTTTTTTTTTTTTTTTATCAGTTTAACTCTTATTATTCTTCAGTTTTTAGAATTTTTAGTACACTCACCTTTATTTTAGTTTTTTAGTCTTTTAGCTTTAATAATCAAAATTTTTAATATTATGAAAGTCAAATACAGTTTATAATGGATTTTATTGTATTTCTTCTTCTTTTTTTGAAATATATCTAATGATTGTTTCATTTACAATGTAAACTGTAGAGATAGATAACTTGAGTTATGTGGCACGGTATAAAAAACTGCATAAATAAATAAAAATAAATGCATTTTCCTGACAGCACCTTTCCCTGGTGAATCCATGCTGTCTCTGATCAAGCAACCCACCAGATTGTAGGTAGTTCACTATATTTTCTTTCAGCAGAGCCTCCATTAATTTTCCCACCACCAAGGGAGGCTAACCGGCCTGTAATTTCCAGCCTCTTCTCTGCTCCCACTTTTGTGAAGCGGGACCACCACTGTTCTTTTCCAGTCACTCAGCACCACTCCCATTTCCAGGGATCTATTAAACAGGTCACTCAGCAGACCCACTAGCACATCTATGAGCTCTCTCAATATCTTAGGATGAATCTCATCAGCACCCATGGCTTTGTCCATGTTCAGTTTTCCTAGCTCTTCCCATACATTCTCTTCCGTAAATGGGATTTCATCAAATCCACCTCCATCCACAATCTTGTTAACTGGCAATGGACCTTCTCCAGGTTCTTCCTTAGTGAACACCGAACTGAAGTATTTGTTTAATATTTCTGCCTTTTCTTTGTCTCTTTCCACACATTGATCCTTTTCACCTTTCAGTTTCACTATACCACTTCAGACCTTTCTCCTTTCTCTGATATATCTGAAAAAAGGTTTGTCACCTCTCTTTACCTCTTTGACAATCCTTTCTTCCACCAGATTTTATGCATTCCTGATTACTTTCTTTGGCTCTCTCAGTTCCATCAGATATTCTTCCCTGTGTTCATATTTTTGGGATCCTTTATATTTCTGAACACTGTTCTTTTTATTTTTATTAATTACATCCTTTAAGAACCAGATCTGCTTCTTATTTCTCTTACTTTTGTTTACTTTTCTAACATATAGATTTGTTGCCTTTGTAATTGCTCCTTTTAGTTTGGCCACTATTATTCCTCCTCTCTCATTTTCTCCCAGTCTTCAAGTTCTATCTCCAGGAATTTTCCCATTTCAGCAAAGTCTGTTACGGTTCTGGCTGCGAGCACCGCAATCAGTCCCTTACCTCTGTGTTCCTCGTTCCCGCTTCACTTGGCCTAGTTCGCGGGCTGTTTGGCGGCATCCCCGTGAGGGCCACGCCACCAGGAAACCTCCCATGGACGCCCTGTCTCTAGGCGCACGCGCGCGCTACTTGGGTGCTTTTCTAGGCCGTTTCCCGCCAGTGGTGACTCTGCCCAATTCCTGATGTCAGATGCCGCGGCCTTGATAAGCCGGCCGCGGACCCTCAGTCTTTGCCTTGCAACGGGCTTACCTACTGGATCCCTGTTGCTTCGTGCCCCGGAGTGAGCTGCCTTGCTACTCGCTCCATTCCTGCTTGCCTGCTACAGTACCTGCTTGGTTCCTGCCTGCTTGCTACAGTTCCTGCCTGGTTCCAGTACCCGAGTCCTGCTACAGTTCCTGTCAACTGTTCTAGTCTGGTTCCAGTTTCCAGTCCTGCTCATCAGCCTGCCTGCTCCACTCTCAAGATCACCAACCCTAAGTCCCAGCGGCCGGGCCCCCCCAGGGGCTCCTACGGGCTCCTCCCGGGGGAGTACCAGCTTCAAGGGTGAAGTGCTCCTCTACGTCTTGCCTGAACATCTGCCTCCCGGCCTGTGGTGCCTCAGAGACATTGAATACCTTTCCCAGTCTCCTGCAGGTCGGCCCAAGGGTCCACTAAACTGAGACTCCCTAACAAAGTCTGTATTTTTGAAGTTCAAAACTCGGGTCTTCATGTGACTTCTCTGTTTGATGATCACTGGTGCTTAGATGAGCCCCCACCTAGACATTTGAGATGCTATCCCTGTTTGTGAGCACTAAGTGGAGAATAATTCCCTCCCTCGTGGGTTCCATTACCATTTGTTTGAACAGATCCTCTTGCAGGGCATCCACTATTTCTCTACTTCTGTTAAGATTCTGCAGAAGGGATCCTCCTGTCTATGTCCAGCAAATTAAAATCTCCAACAATCAACACATCTCCCTTCCTTCCCACCTTTTGGATGTCTTAAATCAGCTCTCTGTCTAATTCTTCCATTTCAGTTGGAGGCCTGTAAACCACTCCAGTAAAAATGGATGCACCATCCTCTTTTTTTAGGATGATCAATAATGCTTCTTCTCTACCCTCTATTTCTTGCAATTCAGTTGCCTGGATATTATTTTTTACATAAAGAGCTACTCCTCCTCCTTTTCTGTCCTCTCTGTCCTTCCTTAATAAGTTATTGCCCGTCTGATCGTATCTCAATCATGAGATTCTGAGAACCAGGTCTCCGTAACAGCAACAATGTCCAGGTCCTCCTCCACCATTAGGGCTTGCAGGTCTGGGATTTTATTCCCCAGTCTGAGCATTTGTGCTCATACTTTTCCAGTTTCTCTCATTCTGTTTACTGCTTTTCTTGGACTTGTTTTTTGCCTTATTCAGCTTAATTTTGTTATCCCCTTCACCCTTGTCCTTTGTTTTTATTATTGTTTTTCTTGTTCTTGGGGGGTGACATTCCAATGTCCTTCTGCCACCCCCTTCATTTAGTTTAAATGCCTTATGTCATGGAATTTGAATGTGTCCCTTAGTATCCTTTTTCCTTTTCTGTACCATAAATTGCCCCAGCTTCCAATATATCCAACATGTTGTTCCTTGCACCAAGGTTTGATCCATGTATTGAATTTATGAATATGGCTTAGTCTCTCTTTCCCCTTTCCATGAACAGGTTTGACTTCTGAAAAGGCAATAGTCTTCAGCATGTGACTAATCTGCTCTGCCAGAGATTGGAAATCTCTCTGTACCTCTTGGATGCTGTTTCTAGCATGGTCGATGATTCCCAGATTTATAATAACATCAACTTCAGAGTCCTTGCTTTCTTCTTTGATTGCATTGGCTATTTGAATAGCGCTTCTATCAGCTGATGAACCTGGAAAGCTTTTAACTATAGTGTTCCCCTAAAAATGAGTTCCAAAATTAATGCCTCTGATGATTGAGTCACCCAATAGGGATGTGAATCGTTTTAGGACGATTAAAATTATCGTCCGATAATTTTAATATCGTCTTAAACCGTTATGGAACACAATACAATACAGATTCTAACGATTTATCGTTATAAATCGTTAGAATCGTGAGCCGGCACACTAAAACCCCCTAAAACCCACCCCCGACCCTTTAAATTAAATCCCCCACCCTCCCGAACCCCCCCCAAATAACTTAAATAACCTGCGGGTCCAGCGGCGGTCCGGAACGGCAGCGGTCCGGAACGGGCTCCTGCTCCTGCATCTTGTCGTCTTCGGCCGGCGCCATTTTCCAAAATGGCGCCGAAAAATGGCGGCGGCCATAGACGAAAAAGATTGGATGGCAGGAGGTCCTTCCGGACCCCCGCTGGACTTTTGGCAAGTCTCGTGGGGGTCAGGAGGCCCCCCACAAGCTGGCCAAAAGTTCCTGGAGGTCCAGCGGGGGTCAGGGAGCGATTTCCCGCCGCGAATCGTTTTCGTACGGAAAATGGCGCCGGCAGGAGATCGACTGCAGGAGGTCGTTCAGCGAGGGTTCCGCAGGTTATTTAAGTTATTTGGGGGTGGGGGATTTAATTTAAAGGGTCGGGGGTGGGTTTTAGGGGGTTTTAATGTGCCGGTTTTTCGATTTTTCGATTTTTCGATTTTTTAACGATTTTTCACGATTTTTCACGATATTTTACCCCCCCAAACGGCAACAATACGATTCCCTCCCCCTCCCAGCCGAAATCGATCGTTAAGACGATCGAGGACACGATTCACATCCCTATCACCCAACACAATGAGCTTGGTCTGATGGTTATTGTTTCTATTCTGGAATGTTTGCATGCATTGGGTTTCTCCTTTCTTTTCAGATTTCTTGTCAATCATTGCTTTAGCTTCTTCATTATGTAATACAGAGAAGGCATTTTGTATTTGTATCACTTGAGAGGGTGTGTGTCTCCTCATCACAGGTATTACTCTACCAGAGCCCACACTAATCCATATGTTCCTGGGTTGCTCTTTGCTACTTGTAAGTGGGTGAAGGGGGCGGACATATGGGCTGCAAACTTGTGAAGGATGAGTGTTTTGGGGTCACAGGTCTTGTCCTACTTGTGCCCACTGGAAACCACTTTTTTATGGGCTTTTGAGTTCTCCTTGGTAATGGTGAAATGATTTCTGAATTATACTGTAGAGTGAGTGTGGATTTCTTTTTAGTTTCTGATATTTATTTATTGCAGCTAATTCATCTTTAAGGTGAGCCAAATTCTCTTTTATGGAAGAGAGTTCTGAACAAATGGGGCAAGTGCTAAGTTTCCAGATTTGCCTCAAAATAAAGGTGCCACAATTGTTACATTGGATAGCCCTCATTTTGATCAATTTATGTGATGGGGAACACCTAAAGAATTGTTAAATTTGTAAATTAACCAGTCATCCAGGAGGACTATGTTAGACGAAGAAGAAACCCTGGGGTGGGTGGTGGGAGGGAATGAAACAGTGGGCACCTTGGTCTGGTGTGCACAAGGCTTTTTGGAGTTGCTAATTACAAGTTACTCCTATCCCCCAGACCCTGACTGTCTTGCAAAGTGATTACAACTGACTCAAAAAAAAAGAAACCCTTACTTATAAGTTCTTAATGTCTCAAATAATTATTACAATACAGCTCTTTTCAAATTCAGCCCTGCTTAAAGACTCTCCCATCAACAATGCAATTATAACATATTTTCAGTCTTAAAGTCAAGATTTCAAGGAACTGACAGCATATATTTTTAAATTGTCAAATATTAATCAGTTTCAGCCAACCAAATGCTTACTGCCCTGCTTAAATCAACCCTGATAAGGTCTAACTATGTCCCTCTATCAACAATGCAGTTATAAAAAAAAAAAAATGGCTAAGAGGGCAGATATCAGAAAAATAAATATCAGATTCTCAGATAATGGAGATCCTTGTGGACAATTGCAGGCAGCCTGCTAATGGCAGCTTGGTCTGGTTTCATAACTAAACAAAGCATTGATTCTCTACATTTATCTCCTTTGCCATAACATTTGTCATTTTAATAAGTACAAATGGAACATTGGATTAGTCTGAGAAATAATAAAACCAGCAGTAAGATCCCCCCAGCAGAAGAGTCAGGCAGTGATGATTCTTTTTGTAAATTGCAAATATTCCTGCTCTGGAGGTCCCTTCAAGCTCAGCCTTGTACTGCAAGAGGAGCTTCAGTTTAACCTGCAGGATCACAACCCCTAAAGCTGTTGTTAATCCCTTTATCATTATCAGCCCGATACAGTAAAGTCCGTGGGAGAGCGGACGAACGCCCGCTCTCCCGGCGCACGCACCGGCCCTTGGCCGGTGCGAGCGTTTCAGTATTCAAATGAGCTGACGTGGTGCAAACAAGGAAAAGGAGGCGCTAGGGACACTAGCGCGTCCCTAGCGCCTCCTTTTGGCCTGGAGCGGCGGCTGTCAGCGGGTTTGACAGCCGACGCTCAATTTTGCCGGCGTCGGTTCTCGAGCCTGCTGACAGCCACGGGCTCGGAAACCGGACGCCGGCAAAATTGAGCGTCCGGTTTTCGGCCCGACAGCCGCGGGCCGAATTCAAAATTTTTTTTTTTACTTTTTTTTACTTTTGGGGACCTCCGACTTAATATCGCTATGATATTAAGTCGGAGGGTGCACAGAAAAGCAGTTTTTACTGCTTTTCTGTGCACTTCCCTGGCGCCGGAAGAAATTAGCGCCGACCTTTGGGCGGCGCTAATTTCTTAGAGTAAAATGTGCGGCTTGGCTGCACATTTTACTTACTGGATTGCTCGGGCATACCTAATAGGGCCATCAACATGCATTTGCATGTTGAGGGCGCTATTAGGTGCCGCGGGTGGGCTGCGTGTTTTCCTCCCCTTACTGAATAAGGGGTAAGGGAAAACACGCGTCCAGAGCAGGGTGACAGTGCGCTCCGACGGAGCACACTTTACTGTATTGACCTGTAAGTAAATTAAATGTATTGGAGATACATCCCATACTCCTAACCTGCTTTCTTGTGACTTGTCTAAGGATCTTCAGGTTTCCTTGAGTTACTTTCCCTAAGGAAGGGATCTTAAGTGTCACTGAAAATTCACACGTTAAAACATCCATTAGCTTTGTAAAAGATATGTTGCCCATCTTACAATGCTGTTCTCTTTTCTTATATTAATTTCAGGATTTACATAAACATTTCAAAACATTTTCCCTGAACCAAAGTACAGGATGATACGTTTGGTAACAGAAACCCTGGTTAGAAGAAACGCCTTCCAAAGCAATGACTGGCAAGCACTTTTCCAATGAGATTAATGTGACAACTGTTGAGGTGCAGATCAGCGACTTTCAATGCTGTAAAGTGCAATGATATCTGTACTTAACCTATACATTATTGACCAAATGGATCTGGAAAACATGACAATGGTGACAGAATTTATTATTCTGGGACTTTCTGATAATCCCCAGCTGCAGTTTCCCCTCTTCCTGGTCTTCCTGCTCATCTACCTGATCACCCTGCTGGGGAACCTTGTGATTATCACAGTGACCTGTGCTGACCCCCACCTGCACACCCCCATGTACTTCTTCCTCAGTAATCTCTCTCTCACAGACATTTGCTGCACCTCCACCATCACCCCAAAACTGCTGAGGATCTTCCACTCAGGAGATAAGACCATTTCCTATGCTGGGTGCATGATACAGCTCTATTTCTTTTTGGGCTTTGCTAGCGTTGATGCCTTCCTCCTTACAACCATGGCTTATGACCGCTATGTAGCAGTCTGTGACCCCTTGCATTATTCTATCATTATGAATCAGAGAGTTTGTGTCCTGCTATTGGTTGCCTCCTGGATCATGGCTTATCTGACTTCTGGAACAATTACAATTTCAGTCACCCGCCTTTTATTTTGTGACTCTAATGTCATCAATCATTTCTTCTGTGAGCTCATGCCACTGCTAAAGCTTTCCTGCACTGACACAGCTGGCATTAAAATCCTTTTGTTTGTCATTGCTGCATTGATGTCAGTGCCTGCCTTCTTTGTGACTCTTATATCTTATGTTTTCATCATCTCAGCCATCCTGAGGATCCGCTCTGCAGAGGGGAAGCGTAAAGCTTTCTCCACCTGCTCCTCCCACCTCACTGTTGTCTCTGTCTTCTATCTGTCTATTCTCTGTGTCTACCTGCAATCCAACTCAACGTACTCCCAGGGGCAGGGTATAATCCTATCCATGTTCTACACAACTATAACCCCCATGCTGAATCCCATCATATACAGTCTGAGGAACAAGGAGGTAAAAAATGCACTGAGGAAAGTCATAGGGAAGTAGATTATAGGAGGCCGTGATGTATAAATCTCAGCAGTTTCTAGCAAAGATTTATGGAGTGACAAGGCTGGAAATAATCCTATCTTCAAGTTCTTATTGAGGAAAAACTTTATAGAGCTGAACTAAGAAGAGAAAACGTCCATAAATCATTATTAAGATGGAGTTGCAGAAATCCACTTCTTATCCCTGGGATAAGCAGCTTGGAATCCGATCTACCCCATGGGATCCTGCCAGGTACATTGACCTGACTTGGCCACTGTTGGAAACAGGATGTTGGGCTTGATGGACCCTTGGTCTGACTCAGTACAGCATATCTTATGTTCTTATTTATTTATTTAAAACCTTTTATATACCGACATCCGTTTGCACATCGCATCGGTTTACAAGTAACTTAATAACTTTAGGCGAAGCCTTTACATTGAACAGTAACTGTGGTATTAAGGAAACAAAAACAACTAAATAAATATGGCTATAATTTACAAGGAGTAGGAAAATGGCTATAATTTACAAGGAGCAAGCACCTCTGGGGGGGGGGGGGGGGTGCTGCTTAGGTGAATGGGAGGGAAAAGGATATTTACACAAAGTTTAATAGAGATTGAGAATGGCATAATATAATACTATTTGACAAATAATAAGTGGAATTACAATTAGGAGCAGAGGGAAAGGGGGGGAAGTAGAGATTGGTAAGCATGAAAGGAAGATAGGGTGAGAGATGGGCGGGGGGGACGAGGGAGGAAGGATCAGATAACATTCGGAGAGAGGTTCATGTTGGAAGGATAGGCTTGTAGGAACAACCAAGTTTTTAGTTTTTTTTTTAATTTAGGGGTAGAGAATTCAGTACGAAGGTCTGGTGGCATGGAGTTCAAAAGGGTGGGACATCTTATTAGGCCCATTCCTGAGCTCTCTGGATCTGACTCACATATAGCAATTTTAATAAAGATCAAACTCAATGATCAAACCAGAGCCCTTCACAGGAGCCCCAGTGAGCCACCAGGCTGGCCCATGAAACATTTAATGTTTGCAAGATTATCTCCATTATGTTTAACTATGTTCATATATTCTATGTCTTTATGACTTCTTGTAATAATGTTTATATACTTTATGTATTTAAGATTTGTAACTCTGTTTATATATTCTATGTATTTATGACTTGTAACGATGTTCATGTTTCCATAGTCTCAGGTGAATTTTCAAAGGTAACCAGGTATGGAATAGAGCTCATATGCTAGAGGTGTCACACATTGCCCAGAATGATAGCATAGAAAAAGGCTGTCGGTTCTTTCAGTAAAACTAATAAAGTTAGTAACACAATTATTTTATTATTGCAAGAAGCTCCTAATGTTCAAAATGGTATAATTCATATGGCATTCAAGTCCCCTGACACGGTTCCATGTTTCACTCAAAGGCTGCATCAGGAGGGACAAATTAAATTCACATTCAAATTCACATTAGGAGCTAATCCTGCTGTCACTACTTTTAAGTTTCTGAATGTGAATTTGATTTGTTCCTCCCGACGCAACCTTTGAGTAAAACAGAAGACCATGTTAGAGGACTTGAATGCCATATTAATTATACCATTTTCAACATTAGGAGCTTCTTGCAATAATAAAATAATTTTGTCACTAAGTTTATTAGTTCTTATTGAAAGGACTGACAGCCTTTCTCTATCCTTTCATTTTGAGCAATACATTTTCAAAGGTACCTACCTACAGTACTTGAATGTTATCCACTTAGAAGTGGTGAAAAGCAGAATATAAATAAATAAATGTTTACATGTTTAACATACTAGTGTATCAATTTTCAAAAGCCACTTACGCAGGTAAAGGGCATTTACATATGTAAAATCCAGTTTTATGCAAGCAAATGCTTTTGAAAATCAGGCGATCTATGTATTTATGGCTTCTAAGCTGCTAAGTTGGAAGATTTTGTAAAGGTGGAACATAAATAATAAATCATATCATACATGGAATTTCAATGACATAGAGGGAGCCATTATGTTTATCAATGAGTGCATTTTATTTATAAATTTTCTTGTCCATCCTTTTTTATAGCACACAGAATGGGTAAAAAAAATCAATATGATACCATACAAGCAACACATAACACAAATAGTCTCACTTACAAAACAACAGCACAACCTAAACATAAACTCCTCCAACACATTGATTGTAAGCCCTCTGGGGATAGGGAAATACCTACAGTACCTGAATGAAATCCACTTTGAAGCACTGAAAATAGTGCAAAAAGAGGAATAGAAATGTAAATAAATAAGTAAAAATAAACAAATAAATAATTAAATAAACATCCCATCTCTTCCCCCATCCCCCCACCACACACTCAATCAAAAACTCTCAAACTTTTCTTTAATGCTAGTGATATACTTCTAACCATTTAATGTCTTTGGTGCTATCCCCAGATCAATGAGTTCTAATAATCTAATTGAGTTAACACTGCACACACATAATTTAAGCAAAGTCTTCCAGAGAAAAACATGGCCAAATTTGCCAAAGCTGCTACAAATACTAGTGATGTCATCAATGACTTACATCAGCATGGCCCCATCAAAATAACTGGTCTCTAAGTTTTATTCCTACTCTTTTGTATCCTTTAAACTTTTCAGCATCAAACCCAAAAAGAAAAATTATTAGTGAAACCTGCTCCATCATTAAGTTTGAGCTGCCTGACACTCTGCAAGTCATCAGTGACTTTGACTGAAAACAAAGTGGCTGCCTCCACGTTAACCTTTCACAGCCTAAATCAGAGCTTTCCAAACTGTGTGTCGCGACACGTTAGTGTGTCCTGCAGTGTGGAGGTGTGTCTCCCGGTCCGCAGGGAACTACGGCAGGAAGATCGGCGGGGCCATGGTGGAGCTTACCTCACCACGGCCCAAAGAAAAGGGTCACGTTCACTCCGCCTCCTTCCTGCCTGCGCAGATCTGGAAGAAAAACGTTGCCGGAGCCGCGTGGGCAGGAAGGAGGAGGAGCATCTGCCGTGTACAGAAGAAGAGCAGCGTTAATGGGCCGCCGCATATCCCACATCGTGGTGGCCCAAGAAGAGGAGGAAACCCGGTAGTAGGGCCGCTGTGAGAATGAGAACCAGATTGTGTGTTTGAGGGAATAAGACAGATGGAGAGAAAAGAAATAGAAAAAAAAAAGACCCTGTAAATGGAATTGGCAAAAAAACCAAGAAAGAGAAAGTGGGAAAAAAAGCCTGGGACCAACCAATTAGAAAACTAAGATCAGACAGCAAAGGTAAAAAAAAAATATGTTTTAGTGACTGGCATATGTTATCTTTGGGAATGTGAAGAGTAGCACTTTCTCTATGATGATCTTGCGGGGCCTACACAGAGGAGGCAGCAGAACAGGCTTCAGTGCCTGTAGCAGGAATCGGCACCTCCCCAAATATCCACATGGCTGCAGTGACAGCAGTAGCAAAGGAATGAGAGAGGCTCTGAGGTTGCTGGCAAAAGAAAGATAGGAGGGTCTGCCTTCAGTGTGGGCATTTGTATGAATAGGAGTCTGCCTGGGGGTGTATATGTGTGAATGCATGGGTGCCTGCCTGAGGCTGTATCTGTATATGAAAACAAATGGGTGTCTTCCTGGGGTCTGTCTGTGTGTGTTGCGTTCATGCCTGTTCTCGCCCTCGCTCCACCCTCTCTACCTTGTGGTGACTCCCTTTGGGTCTGATGGAAGATGCTGCCATGGCTTCTTCTCGCCATACTTCCTGGAATCCCCGGGCTGGCCTGACGCTGTGGATTCGCCTTGTTCCTGATGACGTAAGGGCACTGGTCCGCGCTCCAGATTTTGTACTGACAAGGGCGTGAACCTTGGGGGTGTCACCCCATTGTGACGTCGTCTGCTTTCACCTTAAAAGGTCTTTTTGATTGCTACTTCGTATTGAGTTAGCAAGGGGAATCTTTCTCTGTTGCTCTGCCTCCACCACCTTACCCAGGGGTACCCACTCCTCGGGGGTCCCGCTCTCTCTCTTCTTGATTTCACATTGTTAGGACGGATTCCGGTACTCGCTCCACGAGCGCCTACATCCCTGAATGCTCAGAAGACTCCTTACTACCTGGAAGCGATCACAGACGTGAACATGGTGAGTTCTATTACAGATAGGAACCGGTACTCGCTCCTCGAGGGCCTATGTTCCTAATCTCCGAAGACTCCCTTCTGTCTAAGATGTTATCGCAGGTACGGAGATCGTGAGTCATTGTTATAAATTGCAGATAGGAACCGGTACTCACTCCACGAGGGCCCATGTTCCTAAATCCCTTCTCAACTCTCTTCTATTCTACAAGCCATGTCCTACACAGATAATGTGAGTTCTTATTTCATATATAAGAACCAGCATTCTTATTTCATATATAAGAACTTATTTCATATAAGAACCAGCACTCATCTACGGTTCCTGTTCCTGACTATACTAAAGACTATTGCATAGAAGACATTACAGATATCTACAATTGTGAGTGTATCATCTTCTACTGGTTATGTATCCAGCATACCCTGTCTACTCACTACCTATTGTCTCTCTCTACAGCTCAGCAACCCAGAGACTGCAATTCCAGTATCGAAGGGACTTCAGCCCTGCCGGGCACATCAGCTCACTACTGCCACCTTTGGTGGTTCTACTTCCTGTCTAATGAAAACTATCTGTGTTTGTCTCCATACTCCAACCTAGCCAGTGGTCCCTCTCAGGATATGCTCCTGAGGGCACTGTCATCTGCCATCGGCCCAGGGATTCACAATTCATCTCAGTGTCATCCCTTACACTACTAGAGCGGTATTATACAACTGTGAGAAGCCAATCCACCACAGATCATTAACTCCCCCTATGGAGTATTACAATTGTTAGCTTTTCCCCTTGGCAGAAGGATTCATCACAGATTGCTAACCCTCTGGCGGACTTATAGCAGATTGCCACTCTTAGTAGCAGGGATTGATAACAGATTGTTAAGTCCTCCCTCTTCAGGAGGAGATCCATAACAGACTGCTACTCCTCCCCCTACTGGAGGAGCTCGATAACAGAAACATACATAAATTGTCGAAATATGTTTTGCTCGTTTAACCTTTAACCTCTGGTTTGCTAGTAGACTGAATTACTGTGTCGTGTGTCACTAACACGAAAGGTTTGGAAAGCTCTTGCCTAAATGATTACAGACTTAACTGGGGTCTGGTCTCTTTTAGTTCCTCAGGGAAAATGATCAGGCTTGTTTCACAAGACACTCGTTGGCTCCTATTGAATACACTTGGCTCTGGCTATTGTGTCCTGGCAACTTTCATGCCCTGCAAAATGGCCAACTCTTACTTCAAACCATCTTGAGATTTGCTCTCAATTAGCTGAAATAATTATATAATAGAAAGGCTGGTTGATCACAGCCATTTAAAAATATTATTAATGGTGCCTTTCCCTTCTTTTTAGAAAGATAAATATTGGTGTGGGGATACTCTAATGTTTTTGAGTGGGGGGTAGGTTAGTGGGTGGGTTGTGTCTTACAGGTTAAGTGGAAATGGTGAATGGGGTATGCATGTTAGGTTGGGGCCCCTGCAGTAATGTCTCAATCACTAGTAGTGTTTCAATTATGCCTATTTATTTAGGTAACACCTTCTTGCGCCAGTCACACTCAGTACTGGGCTAAGTCTCTTACTCACTCATACAAACCCCTTCCTCAATGTTATCCATTGGGGAAGGGGGAGGGATAAACCTCCAAGTCCCAAGGTGTTAGGGTTACTCTTATCTTCTAAGGGCCAATCAATAATCTGGACACTTTATTTTTCTAACATAAAGCTATACTGAAGTAGTTGTTGAACACGAATAATGTGGCACTTTGTACATTTCTGTCTGGTAGCATTCATAATGCCAAGTTAAAACAGTAAAGCAGTGAATTTGTATTCCCTTCATCTCTTTGTCAGGGTTCCTTCTATTTCCTTGGTAGAGTTTTAATTTGGACAAATTGGAAAGCCTCCTCCTATCCCATAAGGATTCCCATATATTCCTGGGATCTACTGCTTGATCTTAATTCTGCACTCCTCACTCCCCTCTTCCTCTTTTGTACCTTGTGGACACCTCCTTTTCTGTTTGCACTGGGTGAGCACAAGACTTGTGGCTCTTCATTTGTTCCCCACTCTACCGAAGTCTGGTACCGGATGGGCATCCACTCCTTCTGCACACGTCTGCTGGATCAGAGATTGGGCTGAGAGACATAAGGGTGACTGAAAAGTTCCAAAAACCTCAGAGCAACCTTCAGCCACAAAAACACAGAGCTCCTTCCTTCTGGAATACTACCAGGGTCTGTCTCACAAGAAACACAGTTCTAAAGGAATTGAGGTTTTCATCCAGATCTCTATGGAAAGGAAAGATTGAAAAAGCTTCCTTAAAAAACAAAATCACAAAACAGAAAAACAGCAAACTAACCATGAAATGTGAGCTAGCAGCAGATCTTCTACCCAATGCACAAACTCCTCACCAAGCTTTGGGACTGCAAATTAAAACAGAGAAACAGGAAGTAAAACATTTCTGCCCTATCAAAATGCAACCCACAAATCTGCAAAACACTAGGGAGTCACTGGATGATATGAAAGCAGGAATAAACCATTGCAGCAACTTTCCAAGGGGGTGCTGAGGCAAAGATAGTAAGTTCCTGTAATCTACAGTGCATAGAGTGGTGTTAGCAAAGATCCCAGTGGGGTTACACATAATTATACGCTGGAACGTAGAGCAGGACCTGACTTACCCACTGCAAGATACGTAAAGATACAGCTCAGGTTTCTGTGACAAATACACAGTGATTGGAGTCAAGCCTTATCTCCATACATCCACTCTAGGACCTAGAATTTACACAGGAAATCTTCCGTCTTTACTACAGACACAGCATGCACTTGAACGATATTTCAACATAACAGACGCAGCCAGAACTTCACTCCACCTTCTTTTACTGCCCTTTCACAGCAGATTCAATAAGGACACCACACACTGCTATGGGAAACATCAAGGCCGCAGCTTCAACAACATAACTAGCCCGAGCCCTTATACAACATAAAACTCAGTTATCTGCCAGCAGCCAGCAAGAGAACCAACCACAGGCCTCCCGGCCTGGTCCTAGAGTTAGGCAGCACCTGCCGCCTAAACTCCAGCCCCAGCCAGCAAGGAGCTAAGCCCGACGGGTAATGCTCCAGCCAGTATGTGTCCCAAATTGGCTACCCATCGAGAGGCTCAGGCAAACTGCCAGCCAAAGCTGCAACAGCAACCAACCAACTAGCTACAAAGATGTTCACAACACAAGGGCGGGAGGGAGGGTCGCTGCTCAGCCTAGGAACCCGGGGAGAAGAGGAGCGCAGCCGGAAAACCAGCCCCTTAAATAGGGCTTTTTTACTCCCAATACTCCCTGTGGTGCTCACCAATGTGAGCGCACATGAGGGAGTATTTAACATTTTACATCCGGGGACTCGGGCCTCCCCCATCCCCACACCCGCCCCTTCTGGCGTCAAGCTGCCGGAACTTGTCTGGCGCACCCGTTAGCATCGGGCAGCCCGGCACTCCGGCCGAACCTCCCTGCCACAGTGCTTGGTAAGACTTTCCCATTTCAGCTTTATCCAACATGTGTACAGACGCATTAAGAAGTCACGGGTCTTCATCTGGTTTGCTACAGATTTGGTTTCCAAGCCGTTAAATTGCCAGAAGTGCTGAGGAGTTCCCAGAATTCACCTTAGGAGTCCTTAGGACCAATGGGCTCCATAGAGGCCGGGAGCACTAGGGGAAAGCAGGCTGTGTGCAAGAGCTGTCTGAGCTTTACTTTTTTTTTTTTTTTTTGTAATTTATGTTTATTTCCGAAAAAAAACAGCCAAAGATATGCAATACAATTACGCCACTTGCAATAATACAAAAGGCAGAAAAACAATAATAATAAACTCAGATGATAGTGTCCACATACTTGGCCTATCATGAAACGTTCTTATGGACATATATTTTTCTGTTGCTGGTTATCCTTTAACTGATCGCCCTCCCCTCCCCCTCCTCCCCTCCCTCCCTCCAATTATGTGACCATCATATACTTCCTGTAGCTTTCAGTCCATTACTTAAGGGATAGTACAGTTCTTTACGCAATCTTGCATGATGGATGTCAGAGTATTCCAATATTTGCTCCAAATCGCGAGACACCGTTCGATCGCCTCCTGGGATTTGGTATTGGCAGTCATATATTCAAATTGTAGGAGCTTGTAAAGTCTATGTTTCCATCTTTCTACCCTTGGGGGCTCCTCTGTAATCCACTCAGCCAAAATGGGTTGTAACGCAACCAACAGAGCCTTTTTCAAAAATGATTGGTCATCCTCAGGCAGTTCACTGAGAGTACCTTGAAAATAACGTAGTAAGCATACGACCGGTGTCAATGGCACCTGAGCTGTTAACATTGTGGCCAGAGCCCTGGTCACCTGTTGCCAATACTGCTTTAACTTATCACATTCCCAGAGAACATGCAGGAAAGTACCCGACTCTTTATTACATTTCAGGCATATGGCTGTGGAACACAATTTAGCAAGATACATCCTGGATCTAGACATATACATACATCGTAAAATCTTATAACCAGTCTCCCGTAAGGAAACATTTTCTGAAGTCGCTAAACAGTCTAGCCATATCCGGGAAACCTCTTTCGTCGTCAAGCCAACCCCAAATTGATGTTCCCATTTCCTTTGTATTTCTATCAGGGTCTCCTCTGATTGTAGCTCCCTGAGAGATCTGGAAAATATGGCACAGGAATTCTGCTTCTTACCCATAGGTGTAAAAAATTCTGTTAATTGTGTAGCAGACTGACTAAGCCCATATGTGTTCTGTACGGCCTGTAGATAATGTCTCGCTTGGAGAAAGGCAAAGAAGTCTTTAGAATCTAGCCCATAAGCATCCTGTAGCTCTCTAAAGCCCAACACCCCTGCATGTTGTGCATCCCACAATTGAGAGACCCGTACCAACCCTCTTTGTTCCCACTTGTGAAACACTGGACTGTGTAACCCAGCCTCGAATTGGGGGTTCCCCCGGAACGTCAGATACTGCAAGTGTATACCATTGCTGGCCAGTTTCTCTCTACATAGACAGGATCAAGCTTTCCTACATGCTTTTATCAGTAGACTATTCTTATAGTTAACAGGCACCTCCGCTTCCCGGACTTGTAGCAGATTTTCAGGTTTATATGGGCGCAGCCACTCCGTAATGAAAGCATGAGGAGTGAATGAACTAGTCCCCTGTATCCAGTCTTGCACATGGCGTAAGAGACATGCTAAGTTGTAGTCTCTCCAGTTAGGGCACGAGAGTCCCCCCTGAGCGAACGGACGCATCAACGATTTGAGGGATACCCTCGCCCTATGGCCTCCCCAGATGAAGTGGCGTATTATTCTATTTATTTGTTGTAATTCCTTTTTAGTCAACCAGAAGGGAATCTGTTGGAGTACATATAACCAGCGGGGCAACTCCATCATTTTTAGAAGACTAATTTTCCCCATCAAAGACAAAGGGAGCGACGCCCAGCCACGGAGTCTATTTTCCATTTTGGCAAGGAGCGGACAAATATTTGCCCCTCTCAACTGTTCGACTTCTCTAGTTAGTTGGATTCCAAGGTACCGCATAGACTGGTTTACCCACCGTAATGGGAATGTCCCCACCCATCCTTCCTTCACTCCCTTCCCTATGTCCATTGCTTCCGATTTTTCCTCGTTGATTTTTAATCCTGCGAAGGCACCAAACAATTTCTGATGCATTAATACTTTCGGTAACGACTCTTGTGGCCTTGTCAGGAACACCAACACGTCATCTGCAAATGCAGATACTTTAAATTCCTGTGTCCCCCTCTGAAAGCCTGTGATGGATGCATCCTTCTCTATCTTGCGTAATAAGGGATCAATAGTTAAGATATATAACAGAGGGGAGAGGGGGCATCCTTGTCTTGTCCCCCTGAACAGTTGAAAGTCCTCTGACAAATGCCCATTGGCTATAATGGCCGACTTCGGGGCATCATACAGCAGCTGAATATTTCGCATTATGTCTCCCCGAAACCCATATCGGTCCAACACGGAGAAGAGATAAGGCCAAGAAACCCTATTGAAAGCCTTTTCCGAGTCAAACCCAACGATCAAGGCCTGTAAGCATGTTGTCTTGCATTCCTCCAGAGCTATTAGTAATTTGGTAAGGTTCGTTGTTATCGACCTCCCCCTCACGAAGCCTACCTGATGTGGCATAATTATAGATGGAAAAACTAAACTCATGCGGTCAGCTATTATCTTAGCAAATATTTTAGCTTCATAATTTAGCAAAGATATCGGTCTATATGACGATGTGAAAGCCGGATCCTTACCCGGTTTCTCTAGTACAGTAATATAAGCCCTGGTGAAACCTTCAGGAAAGCGCTGCCGTATCTGTGCTTCTTTAAAAAAGTTTAAAAGGTCTGGAGCAATTTGATGTAGAAGGGTTTTATAGTACTCAGCACTAAAGCCGTCGGGCCCTGGTGTCTTACCCCGTTTACTAGATGTTATGGCACCCACTACTTCTATCAAGCTGATAGGTTTGTTTAATTGTTCCAGCTGCTCTGGACTGATACTTGGAAGTTGAATGTCACTAAAAAATTCTGTTTCTTGTTCAATTCCTCCTGTTCTATCCTCTGTATATAGCTGGACATAGAATTCCCGAAACGCTGCGCAAATGTCTGAATTTTTGCTAAGGGGATTACCCTGCCTATCCCTCAATTTAGCAATATAAGATTTCCCCCTCGCTAGCTTGGTCATATTTGCTAGTAACCGTCCCGCTTTATTTCCGAATCGAAACCATTTATGTTCCCCGGAGAGTATCGCCTGTTGTGCTTTTTTATGTAGCCATTCGTTTAAAGAGTGCAAAATGGCCTGATATTCTGCTCGGTTTAGAACAGTGTTATGAGTGGCCAACTTTGTCTTAGCTAGTTTAAGTTGGGTCTCTAGCCGTTTAATATGGGCATGCATGTTTTTAGAGTGAGCTATCTGATAGGCCAAAATTTCCCCCCTCATAACAGTTTTCCCTGCTTCCCAGAACAATATGGGGTCTTCTTTATGTAGCCGATTGAAAAGCCCATAATCCCTCCATTTTTCCTTAAGGAATTCTTGGAATTTTTGAGTATCCGCTAGATACCCCGGGAATTTCCACATATTATTGCCAGAAATCTGAGCTTTGCCTATAACATCTATCCCAATAATTGCATGATCTGAGATTTCGATAGGCCCTATTGTCGCTTTTCCAATCTGCGGGAATAATTCCTCTGCCACCAATATGTAGTCAATTCTAGACATTGTAGCGTGTGCCCTCGAAACGTGGGTATAATCACGTTCGGTAGGATGTAATGTACGCCATTTATCTATCATATTTAATTCGTCACAGAGATATTCAATTCCTTTTTTCTTCCGTCCCTGGCTAGTAGTTCCCGGCCCTGACTTATCAAGGGTGGGATCATGTACACAATTGAAATCCCCCATCATAATTAGGGAACCCTTGGTGAGCTGTATTAATTTGGCTACCAGATTTTGAAAAAATCACAGAGTCTGTGTCCTGCTGGCAACCACTTCCTGGATGACTGGATTTCTAACTTCTGTCACAATCATGGTTTCCGTCACCCGTCTTTCATTCTGCAGTTCCAATGAGATCGATCACATCTTCTGTGAGCTCATGCCGCTGTTAAAGCTTTCCTGCACTGACACCGCCTGTTGCGATCCCGGGGCGCCCCCGGGACCGACACTCACCCCGCGGCGGTAGCGTCGCTGGCTCCGGCCTCCCAGGCCTGCAGGGACCGCGGGCGCTGCGCCCCCAGCCTGTCCCGACCTCACTCGGGCCTGCAGGGCCCTCTGGCATCGCGTCCCGGCCTCTCCCGATCCGTCGGCGTTCCTCGGCGGCTGGCCCC
Organism: Rhinatrema bivittatum; assembly: GCF_901001135.1. Taxonomy (NCBI): domain Eukaryota; kingdom Metazoa; phylum Chordata; class Amphibia; order Gymnophiona; family Rhinatrematidae; genus Rhinatrema; species Rhinatrema bivittatum. The sequence goes on along the minus strand of NC_042630.1, from coordinate 45,625,744 downwards.
GCCCCCTAGACGCACGCGCGCGTCTCTCAGCTGGCTTTAAAGGGCCAGCACAGGAAATTGGCAGGGGAAGCTCCCGGGTGACGTCAGACGCTGCAGGGTATAAAAACCCTGCAGTACAGCCAGGCCATTGCCTTGCAACAAGGTTCCCAGGTTCGTCCTGCTCCCAGTTGCTGTGTTCCTGCTCGTCACTTTGATCTTCTGGTTTTCGACTTCGGATTGGCTTGTGGTTCTTCTTGGCTTCTGACCCTGGTTCGGCTTCGGTGTCTTCTGGCTCTCGACTCGGCTTGGCTTACGATACTTCTCTGGATCTCGACTTGGACTGGCTGACAACGACTTCTCTGGCTCTAGACGCGGACCGGCTGACAGCGATTCTCCGACACCTGACCCGGGCTTGGTGAGCTACTACTCCATCGATAGGGATCTCCTAAGTCCCAGCGGCCGGGTTCCTACGGGCTCCTCCCGGGGGGACACCGGCTTCCAGGGTGAACCGCCTAAGTCCCAGCGGCCGGACTCCTACGAGCTCCTCTCGGGGGAGTACCGGCTTCCAGGGCGAAGCACCTCTCCCACCGGGTCAGCTTCATCTCCTGGTCCTTGGTCGCATAGGGCCCTTCGTGTCTTTCTCCCGGTAGTCCGCGAGCCTGCTTTCGCCGCCTCCCGTTTGGAACCGGTGCCCCTACCTCTCTAAGGTATTCCATCTCCTGGTTCCGATCGGCCCAAGGGTCCACGAAGCTAACAGATTGCAAGGCCATGGACCCGGCGGACCTTGCTGGACTCAAAGCCATCCCGGGCATAGCCCAGAAGCTACAGCAGCAACAGAACTGCCTCGAAACCTTGATGTCAACAGTTCAACGCCTGGCGGATCGCGTGGAGGGGGCCTCCGCAGCAGCTCCTGTGGCATCTTCCTCTCAGGCTAGTATGGGTTCCATCACTCCTGTACAGATGCCCGCACCAGCCCGGTACTCAGGGGATCCTAAGACATGCAGAGGATTCCTCAATCAATGTTATATCCGTTTTGACCTGCTGCCCGCACAATTTCCCACGGATCGAGTCAAGACGACGTACATCATTTCCCTCCTGGATGGGAAACCATTGGTCTGGGCTTCTTCCCTTTGGGAACGCCAGGACTTCAGACTGAACAACCTAGTGCAGTTCGTCAAGTCGTTTCGAAGAGTCTTCGATGAACCATCCCGTGCCTCCACAGCCGCCTCCGAATTGCTCCAGCTGAGACAGGGGAATCGGCCTCTGGAAGAATACGCGATGGAATTCCAGACCCTCGCCTCTGAGCTGGCTTGGGGCGAAGACAGCTTGCATGGCATTTTCCTGGAGGGACTTTCACCACGGCTCCAGGACGAACTGGCAGCCCGGGACCTGCCTGACGATCTTCAAGATTTGATTGAGCTGGCCGGGCGAGTGGATCGACGCATCCAGCGCCGCTTCCGGGACCGAAGACCCACGTCGGGACAGACCAGTCGCAGGGTCACTCCGCCTCGTACCCGACCTTCCCAGCCTGCTGCCGCGACCACCTCGGCAGAGGAGCCTATGCAATTGGGGAGAGGGCCCCTATCTTCTGAAGAGCGGAGGCGCCGTCGCGCCCAAGGACTGTGTCTTTACTGTGGGAGCAACGGACATTTCCTAGCCCGCTGTACCGAGCGCCCGGGAAAACGCCCCGAACCTAGAGTCTAGCGGGGAGTTAACTCTAGGCAATGTTTCACCCAACTCCCCATGTACCGTACCGGTACGCCTTTGTCTGCCTGAGGGTGGATTCGACACCTTAGCCCTGCTAGACTCTGGGTCCGGGGGGAATTTTATCCTCCAAGAACTGGTGCAACAGCTCCAGCTCAAGGTCCTGCCTCAGGAACCACCCGTGCGAGTCTCCTCTATCCAGGGGGTCCCCCTCCCGGGTGTCATCGCTACTCGCACTACCCCGCTGAAGCTTCAAGTCGGAGCCCTGCATAGGGAGGAGATGTCCTTCCTCATTCTTGAAAAATCTATTCACCCCGTGGTCCTGGGCCTGCCCTGGCTCAGGGAACATTCGCCTACGATCGATTGGGTCACGCTTCAGATTACGTCTTGGGGTTCAGCGTGTTTCCATCGCTGCCTCCCCGCTCGTCCTTTGCAGACACTACCTCTCCTCACGACCCCCTTGACGGTTCCGCCTCAGTATCACGACTTCCGCGACGTCTTTTCCAAAGAAAAAGCCGAATTACTCCCGGAACACCGACCCTTTGATTGCGCAATCACTCTGCTACCAGGGACTACGCCACCCCGTGGGAGGGTCTATCCACTATCCCTGCCAGAGACTCAGGCTATGTCGGCCTACATAAAGGAGAACCTAGAACGGGGTTTCATCAGACCATCCAACTCCCCCGCCGGGGCCGGGTTCTTTTTTGTAGGGAAGAAGGACGGGTCCCTTCGCCCCTGTATCGATTACCGGGGCCTGAACCTAATCACCCGTCGGGATCGTTATCCATTGCCTTTGATTCCGGAACTCTTAGACCGCCTTCAAGGGGCTCGCTTTTTCACCAAGCTTGACCTCCGAGGGGCGTATAACCTAGTGCGGATCCGCCCGGGGGACGAATGGAAGACCGCCTTTAACACCAGAGACGGTCACTACGAATATCTCGTCATGCCATTCGGTCTCTGCAACACCCCAGCTGTGTTTCAAAACCTGATGAACGAGGTTCTTCGCGAGCTGCTGCACACCACGGTTATCGTGTATTTGGATGATGTCCTAATTTACTCCCAGGATCTTGCCTCTCATCGCCAACATGTTCGCCAAGTACTCCAGAAACTAAGAGAGAACCGGCTATACGCCAAATTGGAAAAATGCCAATTCGAACAAGACTCGCTGCCTTTCCTGGGATACATTGTTTCTTCAACGGGCTTCCAGATGGACCCGGATAAGGTCGCAGCCATTGAGAAATGGCCTCAGCCCCATGGGGTGAAAGCGCTCCAGCGCTTTTTAGGCTTCGCCAACTTCTATCGCCACTTCATTCCACACTACTCCAGCCTGGTTGCGCCTCTAACGGCCCTCACCCGTAGAGGAGCTGATGCCCACAAATGGACCCCCAACGCAACACAAGCCTTCCAGGAACTTAAAAAGGCCTTTCTACGGGAGACCTGCCTCCGACACCCTGATCCCTTGCGCCAATTTGTGGTAGAAGTGGACGCCTCCGACGTGGCGGTAGGGGCTGTGTTGGCTCAACTCGCCAAGAATGGGAAAACCTGGCCCTGCTCCTATTTCTCTCGTAAGTTCTCTCCCGCCGAAAGAAACTATGGTATCGGCGACAAGGAGCTACTCGCAGTCAAGCTAGCCTTTGAGGAGTGGCGCCAGTGGCTGGAGGGGGCCCAACACCCCATCATAGTCTACACCGACCATAAAAATTTGGAATACCTGTGCCGTGCCCAAAGACTCAACCCTCGGCAGGCACGCTGGTCCCTCTTTTTCAGCCGCTTCAACTTTACTCTCCATTACCGACCGGCGGCCAAGAACGTAAGGGCAGATGCTCTCTCTCGTGCTACTGAGACGGAGGACACCCCAGAACCACTTCGCTACATTCTGGATCCAGCTAAGGTGTGTCTAGCCGCCTCTGACGTCAGACCCGCGGGCAAGACAGTAGTCCCGGCCCGCTCCAGGAGGAGGGTCTTAGCATGGGCACACGATTCCCTCACGGCCGGGCACCCAGGGATTGCCCGAACTTTGGAGCTCTTGACGGAGTTCTATTGGTGGCCACGGATGAAGGAGGATGTCCGGCTTTATGTGCAGTCGTGTCCTACTTGTGCCCAGCAAAAACCATTACCAGGTCGACCATGGGGACTCCTGCAGCCGCTTCCCATTCCTACGGAACCGTGGACGCACATTTCCACGGATTTCATTGTGGAGTTGCCGCCCTCTGAGGGGAAGACCGTCATTTGGGTCACCATTGACCGATTCTCAAAGATGGCCCACTTTGTGCCATTGGCCAAACTGCCTTCGGCTCCTGAACTGGCCACATTGTTTGTCCACCATATCTTTCGGCTACATGGCTTGCCCTTGCACCTTACCTCAGACCGAGGTCCCCAGTTCACAGCAAAGTACTGGAGGGCTCTTTGCAGGAAGTTCGGGGTACAGCTGGACCTAACTACAGCGTTTCATCCGCAGAGTAACGGCCAGGTCGAACGGACAAATCGTACTCTCAAGGCCTTTCTCCGAGCCTTCGTGGGGGACCTCCAAGACAACTGGGTCTCGCTTCTTCCCTGGGCCGAGTTTTCTTATAACCGACACAAACACTCGGCCACCTTACAGTCCCCCTTCCAACTGGTTTACGGGAAAGTACCCAAACCTCCTTTGCCCTTACCTGTGACGGTCTCTTCCCCGGCAGCACAGCTGACAGCGGAGCAGATCCATCAGCTCTGGCTCTCCACCCAGGAGAGACTTCACAAGACCACGGCCCGGTTCAAAAAGTATGCAGACCGGTCTCGACGCCCCGCACCTGTCTTCTTACCCGGGACAAAGGTCTGGCTGAGCACCAGACACATTCAGCTGCGGACTCCCTCCATGAGACTGGCGCCTCGCTACATCGGCCCCTTCCCGGTAGCTGAACGCATAGGAGCAGTGTCCTATCGGTTACGCCTCCCATCCACGCTGAAGATTCATGATGTTTTCCACGTCTCTCTTCTCAAACCAGTGGTCCACTCCCACTTGCGACCTCAGCCTCCGGAGCCCACTCCTGTTGCGACTGACCCTGGAGCCACGTACACGGTTAAGGAGGTCCTGGATGTTAGGTTCCGTCGTCGACACTGGGAGTATCTCCTTTCCTGGGAGGGGTACGGTCCTGAAGAGAACTCTTGGGAGCCCTCCTCGCACATTCTCGACAAAGACCTTCTCCTCCAGTTTCATAGGGCGCACCCGGACAAGCCGCGTCCTCCTGGGGGGGGCCGTAGGAGGAGGGGTACTGTTGCGATCCCGGGGCGCCCCCGGGACCGACACTCACCCCGCGGCGGGTAGCGTCGCTGGCTCCGGCCTCCCAGGCCTGCAGGGACCGCGGGCGCTGCGCCCCCGGCCTGTCCCGACCTCACTCGGGCCTGCAGGGCCCTCTGGCATCGCGTCCCGGCCTCTCCCGATCCGTCGGCGTTCCTCGGCGGCTGGCCCCGCCCCCTAGACGCACGCGCGCGTCTCTCAGCTGGCTTTAAAGGGCCAGCACAGGAAATTGGCAGGGGAAGCTCCCGGGTGACGTCAGACGCTGCAGGGTATAAAAACCCTGCAGTACAGCCAGGCCATTGCCTTGCAACGAGGTTCCCAGGTTCGTCCTGCTCCCAGTTGCTGTGTTCCTGCTCGTCACTTTGATCTTCTGGTTTTCGACTTCGGATTGGCTTGTGGTTCTTCTTGGCTTCTGACCCTGGTTCGGCTTCGGTGTCTTCTGGCTCTCGACTCGGCTTGGCTTACGATACTTCTCTGGATCTCGACTTGGACTGGCTGACAACGACTTCTCTGGCTCTAGACGCGGACCGGCTGACAGCGATTCTCCGACACCTGACCCGGGCTTGGTGAGCTACTACTCCATCGATAGGGATCTCCTAAGTCCCAGCGGCCGGGTTCCTACGGGCTCCTCCCGGGGGGACACCGGCTTCCAGGGTGAACCGCCTAAGTCCCAGCGGCCGGACTCCTACGAGCTCCTCTCGGGGGAGTACCGGCTTCCAGGGCGAAGCACCTCTCCCACCGGGTCAGCTTCATCTCCTGGTCCTTGGTCGCATAGGGCCCTTCGTGTCTTTCTCCCGGTAGTCCGCGAGCCTGCTTTCGCCGCCTCCCGTTTGGAACCGGTGCCCCTACCTCTCTAAGGTATTCCATCTCCTGGTTCCGATCGGCCCAAGGGTCCACGAAGCTAACACCGCCAGCACCCAAACCATGTTGTTTGTAGCAGCCGCATTGACATCAGTGCCTGCCTCCCTTGTGACACTTATATCTTACATCTACATCATCTCAGCCATCCTGAGGATCCGCTCTGCAGCGGGGAAGAGTAAAGCTTTCTCCACCTGTGCCTCCCACCTCACTGTGGTCTCTGTCTTCTATCTGTCTATTTTCTGTGTCTATCTGAGACCCAATTCAACATATTCTCTAGAGCAGGGTAAAATGTTTTCTGTGCTCTACACGACTGTCACCCCCATGCTGAACCCCATCATTTACAGTCTAAGAAACAAAAAGAAGTGAAAAACGCATTAAGGAAAGTCATAGGGACGTAGCTTAAAGGAACACATGGTATAGAAATCACAGCAGGTTATCAGACAGAGGAGATTCTAGTTTCTAGTAGGGATTCATGGGTTGGACAGGCTTCAAGATGATCCTCCATGTAATGCAATTTCAGAGGGACCTTTCCAAGTAAAGCAGTGCTTTGCCCATAGAAATAGCTTTTCAGAAAATCACTGAAATGATGTGTGCATAAAATCATGCACATAAGGGAGAGGGCGTTCCAAGGGGTGATTCTGGGCAGGGATGGGGATTATGAGACACATTTTGGTTTAAAAAATATCCTACACATAAAATCTCCCAACAAACCTAAAAGCAGCAAACAGCAGGTGTAATTGTGCGCTCAGAGCTTTGCCAGGATGATTTTCAACACGAGCTTAGATGAGTAAATGAGCTCTGAGAACTGGTGTAATTTCAGTGCATAACAACATGTTGTTAGAAAGATCTGGAAAAGCAAATGTTGACAAATGATTCTATTATGGGATTCAGTTTACCAATGGCGACATTACACTGATTGAAGCAGATCGATGCCGACCACAAAATACTATTTCCATTGATTTTTGGTGAGCACAAACATTTTTCAAAATACACTTTGACCCACTTAATTGCTTGGAGTTTACCTTTTGATGGGGTCAGACTTGCTCCTTTTTTCATTACTGATGTGCATGGATTACTGCCAGATTTATGTTCTGTGCAAGCAGCAGGCAAGAGAGGTACAAAATGCCCGAGAGCTGGTTTTCTTTGAACAGATTTGAAACAACTGCAACATTTGCTAAAGGAAATAATTGTCTGCACCTTCTGGAAAGGGAAAAACATGTTCAGAAAAGAAACTGTGCATGCAAAGATTCATGTCAAAGCTGTGGGGTCTTTTCCCGGATTGTAAACTTGAGAATTTTGAGGTGAAATTTGTCTGAAATTGTTCTTGCTCATTATTTCTGTGGAATATTTTCCCTTTCAAGAGTAGCAGAGATGTGCTATTAAAAGAACTGCATAAGAAAACTGACTTGCAGATTTTTAAAACATTTTTTTTCACCTACTATTGCACAAAACTTAAATCCATTGCTTTAGGAATTTGTGCAAGTCAGGAAGTTGGAATTCAGGACATGATAAGCCCAGACTGACCACTGGGTGTTAAATTAGGAAGGAGGTAATTAAATCTAGCAGCTTACATAGAGCAGGAGTTTCCATGTTTGCACCTCGCAGTGAGATCAATCTGCAGGAGCCCGATACAGACGGGAGCTTTCCTGCCTACTGAGGACCTTTCCTCAGGTTCATCTGCAGGATTACTACTGACAAAGGTCTTGTAAATACCTCCAACATGGTTCAAATAAAACCTAATGGATGTGCATTCCATACTCACGGACTGCGTCCTCGTTCCTGTGTCAGGATCTTCTGCTTCCTGTGGGTTATCTTTCCTGATGGAGAGAGATTAGCAGTCTTTTTGAAAATTGGTGAACAGCCCACAGGCAAAGGATCCCACAGCTTTCCTTCAATGTGAATAGTTTGAAAACTGCCTCCGTAAAATACATCTCCCCTGCCCCTTTACAAGCTTGGTTTACTTTTAACTAATTTTAGCATTTGGACCTAATTTTCAAAGCATTTTCATCCAGTGCAGCATAGGATGAAAGGTTTGGTAATAGAACTCTTTGTCTGTATAATCTCCTCCCAACACAATGCTAACGAGTTTAATGGGACATCCAGTGAGGTGCAGATCAGTGACTTTCATACGTTGCAATATCTGTTAAGTGCAATGACATCTGTCCTTAATATAACCTTCAGATCTAAATTTTTCTTTCATGCACAGATTGGACATGGCACCAGTGAATGTAGAAAATATAACAATACTGACTGAATTCATTATTCTGGGATTTTCAGACAATCCACAGCTGCAGGCTCCTCTCTTCCTGGTCTTCTTCCTTATTTATTTGATCACCTTGCTGGGGAACCTTGTGATTATCAGAGTGACCTGTGCTGACCCCCGCCTGCACACCCCCATGTACTTCTTCCTCAGTAACCTCTCTCTCACAGACATCTGCTGCACCTCCAACATTGTCCCAAAACTGCTGGGCATTTTCCTGGCAGGGGATAAGACCATTTCCTATGTGGGATGCATTGTGCAGCTATTTTTCTTCATGGGCCTTGCCCACACTGAATGCAGAAAACAGCCTGTCATCCTTTTACTATAGAAAAGGGGGTCCTGTCCAGTCCTCATTCCAGAAAAGTATCAGAGGCTTAACCTAAGAAAAGATTCACAGTGAATATAAAACCCTTTTGAAACTGGTACCCATGATTCTGTAATGATCTACAAGATGGTGGTGGATGAGAAAGAAGAAACCCTGTGGAGGGTGAGATCTCATTCTCTGGGCCAAGAGGGGAGCATATTCTATGCTGCCCCATAGTGGGAGGGAATTCTCTGGTGCATACAACCCAATTTATCATCATCACTACAACAAGGTTTACACAATTTTTACATCACTCCTGTCAGTTACAACCCAGTGTGACATCACTCCTGTGAGTTACACCCCAGTGTATCATCACTCCTGTGAGTTACAACCCAATGTGACATCACTCCTATGTCAGGGTAGATGGGATGTACATATTATGGCTGACTATTGTTGGAGCATCAGGCGAGATTGTCCACAGATTGAACACTGCCGGAAAAGCTATAAGCGTAAATGTTTACCTTAATATGTATGTTTGGTAGAAGAACTTTACTACTTGTACACAATTTCACTTACAGTAACAATATATAGCCTTTTATTTCTTTGTATGTACATTTGTATGATTTTTGGGACAAAGGGAGGGTATCTTAAAAAGTTGACGTGATAGAGAAAACCTGGGGTCATTTTTGGATTCAGATGTCAAAAGTTAGTGAAAAACAAGTGTCAGATATAACTCAATGAAAATTGTGTTCCCCAGGGTTATAATTGCTCACACATCTAATTTGCCATCCTGTGGCCCTGTGGTGGTACTGCAGCATGAAAACTTTTAAACATTTTGCTAAACTTGAAAACCATTATAATTACCTGGGTCTCCCCTACCCAGAGTCACTTGTACAAGGTGACCCAGAAGAAAAGAGTTATACCTGGAGTGGTTGGTAGAGGACAGAGAAGGAAGACAACAAAAACTGTCCTGGATAAAGAGTGATATCCTGCAGACCGTGACTATCTGTGATTGGCAGCTGGGATATTAGGGATGTACAAAGGCAGAAATTTTAGTTCAGTTCATTTATTCATATAATAGCTGATTTGTTTCATATGAGGCAAAAAAAAAGTATTTGTTCTATTGTTTGTTTGTCATTAAAGTGAATGGGAAAAGGAAGGCAACTTATTTGGGCTCTCACATTACACCAAGACTGTGCTAACGTGACACCAAAATAGGAATGAACAGCCAAAGTAACCATAAAAGGGAGAAACTGTACCAGCAGTGGCAGGAGTTCTCCAAGGCACTGTGAGGAGGAAAGCAGCAGCAAAAGTGGCCAGAATACCCTAATGATCCAAAAAGGGACAAACGGCACCAATAACAGAGGCATTAATCTCCAAGGCAGAACGAGAGGAGGAAGTGGCACAGAGTGTGGCCTGAACAGCTCAAGAAACCATGAAGGAGGAGCAAAGCACCAAAAGTGGCAGGAAAAACTCCGAGCACTGACAGAGGGTCAAAGCAGCAGAAAGAGTGGCATGAAGATCCCAAAACATCATGAGAGCGGCAAAGCAGCCACCCACAGTAGCAGGAACACCCCAAGGCTCCAAATGAGGGTCAAAGGGCACAAACCAAATTGGTACAAAGCCCTAGGCTTTGAACCAATTATGGATGTCACATAACAGACTAGAATTAAACACTTCAAAAACAGAACTGATTTTTCTCTCATCAGTTCCAGATTCCATCTTCCAACCTCCAAAGAATTTCAAATTCAATGATCACGTACTAGAAATAAAACTTCATGTAAAAAACCTAGGTGTCATTATTGATTCTAAATTATCCATATAATACAACATATCAACTCTAGTAAACAAATTCTTTTTCAAGCTTCACATGTTAAAAAAAAACTAAAACCTCTACTATTTTCCTCAGATTTTTGTTCAGTTATACAAGCATTAATATTGACAAGCCTAGATTACTGTAATGCATTATATCTAGGACTTCCAAATACTACTATCCATCCATTACAGCTCATTCAGAATTCTACAGCTCGAATACTAGGTAACTTACCCTGCATGGATCATATAACGCCAACTCTACAAAAGCTTCACTGGCTGCCAATATCATACCGTATCTGTTAGGTCTCTTTAAGGGGACTGCAGCTGAGAGCTAAGCCAGCTCTGGATTATGATGCCTGATTATGACATCACCACAGTAGAGGTTTTAAACCTTGCAACTGCTTTCTTTCTTGGTCTTTGCAACACACTTCCTCTGTTGCTCCTAGGCTGCTTTCCCTATGCTTCGGTGCAGTGCCTCCAGTGTCTCCTGTGTCATCATCCCTCCAGTGTCTCCTGTGTCTTCATGCCTCTAGTGTCTCCATGTCCCTGTGATCGACACTTCATCTCTTCGCTATCTGCCACAGACCTTCTGCCTGGTCTACGCTGTCTCTTCAAGAGATTGGTTCCTATCTTGTTGGGTGAACGCTCCGAGTACCTGCTCCTCAGGGCTCTTCTGCGTTCATAGGCTATCCACTCCTCAGAGGGCCATCCTGCTTGATTCTTCGCAACCAGATCTTGTAAATCTTCTGCTCTCCTTCACCACCTCCCAGAGACGAGTCCCACTGAGGGGTTTACTTGGCGGTCAACATCTCTCGCTTCGGCTCAAGGGTCCACATTTACAACAGTTTGCAAAGACCATGGACCTGGTGGACTTATCTGGTCTCCAAGCTATTTCGGGCTTGGCTCAACAAATTTGTCAGCAGCAGCAGCAGCAGCTGCTACAGTGCCTAGAGACTTTGTCTGCCGCTGTAGAGCACTTGGCAACTCACCTGGATTCCACCTTTGGACCTGGGGCTGCCTCCTCACCTCTGGCGGTTCCAGCAGTTCTGACCTCCGTGACTCACATGCCTGTTCCACCTTGATTTGCTGGAGAATCCAAGCAGTGCCTAGGATTCCCGAATCACTGCTTCATAAGGTTCTCCCTGCAGGAACAGCATTTCCAACAGATCAAGTGAAGACATCTTTCATCCTCTCCTTACTGGATGGTAAAGCCCTGGCCTGGGCATCTCTGCTTTGGGAGCATGGAGATTCCATTTTGGGAGATTTTACCTCAGTTTGTCTGGAGCTTTCATCAAATATTCGATAAACCAAGCCACCAGTCTACTGCCACTTCTGAACTTCTTAACCTTTGCCAGAGTTTATGCACTCTGGCTAACTTTGCAGTAGAATTTTGCATCTTGGCATCCGAGCTAGGGTGGCGTGAGGATAGCCTTGTCCTCTCAAATAAAGGATGAGTTGGCCAGACAGGAGCTCCCGGCAACTTTGAGGCACTCATTGAACTGGCAGGTCGGATCGATCGCCAATTACAGCAACGAGCTGAATATATTAATCCAGGTTGTCGCTCAGTTTCCCTGGCTCCAACTTTTTCTCATCCAGTAGTTTTGCCCACAACATCTGGAGCTTTTCCGGAATACCAGGAGGAGCCTATGTAGCTAGGCCATAGCCACCTGACAACTGAAGAGAAACAGCGTCAATGGAGGTTTGGATTATGCCTCTACTGCGGAGGCAAAGGACACTTGCTGGCCCAATGTCCTGAATGTCCAGGAAACGCCTGGGTTTAGGTGTCACAGGAGGGCTGACCCTAGGCTGTATTAATCTAGTTCCTCCATGCACGGTTCCTGTTACATTACAATTTTCTGGGGCTTCCTTTACTACACTCGCTCTTATCGACTCAGGTTCCGGCGGGAACTTCATTCTATCTGAGCTAGTCCATCAATTACAATTATCTGTGATACCCCATACACCACCATTGTGGATTTCTTCCATCCAAGGAGATCCTCTCCCAGGAAGGATACATTCCCACACTGTCCCAGTAATTATGCAGACCGGGGTTCTTCACCAAGAAGAAGTGTCCTTCTTGATTCTCAAGAGGTTAATTCATCCTGTGGTACTAGGGCTTCCTTGGTTACAAATACATTCACCCACCATTGACTGGAGAACCCTACAAATAACAGCCTGGGGAAAATAATGTTTTTCCACCTGTCTTCGACTAAGACTACAACCACAGTTGGTACTGGCTTGCACCTCCCTATCGTTACTACCTCAGTATAGTAGCTTTGCTGATGTGTTCTCCAAGAAGGAGGTGGAGACCCTTCCGGAGCATCGATCCTTCGACTATGCCATCGACATTACCCGGTACAGTTCCGCCCCATGGACGGGTATATCCTTTGTCCCTGCCCGAGACGCAGGCGATGTCCAAATGCATAAAAGAGAATCTCGACCGGGGTTTTATTCGCCCCTCTTCCTCTCCAGCAGGGACAGGCTTTTTCTTTGTAGCAAAGAAGGACAGTTCCTTAAGACCCAGTGTTGATTACAGGGGGCTCAATGCAATCACTCGAAAGGATCGTTATCCGCTTCCCCTGATTTCTGAATTACTGGACTGTCTCCATGGAGCCAAGGTCTTTACCAAATTGGACCTCCAAGGGGCCTAAAATCTTGTCCGTATAAAACTGGGAGATGAGTGGAAGATGGCGTTTAATATGTGTGATGGCAATTACAAATATCTCGTAATGCCCTTTGGACTATGCAACGCACCTGCAGTGTTTCAAAATTTAATGAATGAGATATTCTGGGACATGTTACACAAGGGGGTGATCATCTACCTTGATGACATTCTAATTTATTCCAAAGACTTGAAGACACATTGCATGGATGTTTGTCAGGTTCTCCAATGTTTAAGAGAACATCGTCTATTCGCTAAACTGGAAAAATGCCTCTTTGAATGGGAGTCCTTGCCATTTTTGGGCTTCATTGTATCTACCTCAGGGTTTTGTATGGACCCGGACAAGTTAACCAGCATTTGGGAGTGGCCGCAGCTGGAGAGACTTTGTGCATTGCAAAGGTTTCTTGGCTTCGCCAATTTCTATAGAAATTTCATCCCTTACTATTCACACATAGTAGCACCCCTAATGGCATTAACCAAGAAGGGGGCCAATCTAAACAGTGGCCGGAGGTAGCCATCCACGCTTTCCATGAATTGAAGGAGGCATTCCTACAACAGCCATGTCTTCATCAACCCGATCCAGCTCATCCATTCATCGTGGAGGTAGATGCTTCGGACCTCGCTGTAGGAGCGGTACTCAGCCAATGCTCCCCTCAAGGGACGCTCCTGCTCTGCTCTTTCTTCTCTCCAAGTTTCCCTCCACTGAGAAGAAAATGGAATTGGAGACAAGGAGTTGTTAGCCATTAAGATGGCTTTCGAAGAATGGAGACAATGGCTTGAGGGGACACAACATCCTGTGCCGGTATATACCGATCATAAGAACCTTGAGTTTCTCAGTAGGGCTCAATGACTAAATCTGCGCCAGGCCCGATGGTCACTCTTTTTCAGTCGATTTGACTTTCTCCTATGCTACCGTCCTGTGGATAAGAATATACGGGCGGATGCACTTTCCAGGCTATATGAGGCTGAAGATGTACCAGAAACTATCTATTACATCTTGGATCCTGCCAAAATCCAACTAGCAAGTACTGACACGATTCCACAGGGGAAGACGGTGGTTTCCCTTCATCAACAACCTAAAGTACTGGCATGGGCACACGACTCCCTTACTTCTGTTCACCCGGGCAGAGCCGAACCCTGAAGCTCCTATCCTGATATTATTGGTGGCCCTGGATGGCTCAAGATGTACTAGTCTATGTAGATTCCTGCCCAACGTGTGCACAGCAAAAGCCTTTGGTCATCCGTGGGGGTTACTCCAGCCTCTCCCAGTTCCTCGGCAGACCTGGATGACCATCTCTATGGATTTTGTGGTTGATATACCTTTTTCCTCTGGTAGTCACGTAATCTGGGTTGTTATTGACAGATTTTCCAAGATGGCCCACTTTATTCCCTTACCAAAGTTACCTTCAGCTCCAGAGTTGGCACGACGCTTTATGACACACATATTCTGATTGCATGTTCTTCCTTTACATATCACCTCTGATCATGGTCCTCAGTTTACTGCCAAGTTCTGGCGGGCCCTCTGCAATTGGAGTGCAATTAGATTTGACGATGGCCTTCCACCCACAGGGTAATGGGCAAGACGAGCAAATTAACCGGGAATTGAAGACCTTCCGTTGTTCTTTTGTAGGAAGTCGCCAAGATTATTGGTCTTCCCTCTTGCCTTGGGCAGAGTTTTCCCATAACTCCCACATTCATTCTGCTACAGGGTCATCTCCATTTCAGGTGGTTTATGGAAGGCATCCGAAACCTCCACTTCCACTACCTCTGTCGGTGTCCTCTCCCGCAGCCCAACTTACGGCTGAAGAGATGCATAAACTTCAGGAGACCATCAGTGCCAACTTGATTAAAGCTGCTACTAACGCCAAGTGCACATCTGATAAACATCTACGGCCAGATCCTCTCTTTAACTCAGGAGACCGGGTTTGGCTTAGCACTCATCACATCCACCTTTGAGTTCCATCTATGTGGCTGGCACTAAAATACATTGGTCCTTTTTCAATTTCTGAACGCTTGGGTATGGTGACCTATCACCTAAGTTTACCCTCCAGCCTTCGAATACACAATTCCTTCCATGTATCTTTGTTAAAACCATTGGTGTTGTCGTCTTACCATACTGCATCATCTAGCCCTCCAGAAATAGCTTCAGATGATTTATTTAACACTTTTTTATACCGACCTTCATAGTAAAAACCATATCGATCGGTTTACATCGAACAAGGGTAAAAACTGTAGCGACAACTAAGTAAATAAACAGATGAAGTGGAAGAAGCAAAGTTACATTCAACAAGGAGTAAAAACTTGGAGGCTTAATCAGCTGGAAAGAGAGGTTAAAGCAGGCAGTAATTATAAATATGATACAATAGAGAAGACAGGTTAAAGCATAATGTGCTTAGAAGTATCAGGATCCATCATTCAGGCAGAGAATAAGTCCATTGTTCAGGCGATGTAATTGCGAGGAGGGCCTGGGTCTTGCTCACCATCTTTGCTCATCTTTTCTTTGTGTTTTCGTATTTCTCGAACTAATGTGTAAAAGGCATCATCAACTCCTTGTCTAGTCTTTGCTGATGTTTCAATAAAGGAATCAAAAAACAACAAGTGTCCTGGTACTAAATTTTAAATAGCACCTAATACACCAAACTACTTATGTATGACCCTCTATTCACGGGCAGAAATTATCAGTACTGCTCGTTTCGCATAGGGGTCACTAATCCTTTAATCGAATATAATTTTTTTGTTGATTTTCAAAAAATTTTTAAGCAATTGCAATCGAGAGTAAAAAACGGATACTTATCCGCACTCGGAACCCAAACCCGACATGGCCATGTTTCGGACTTCTGTCCTGCTTCAGGGGAAAATATTCAGAAAGCCAATTCAGGTGGTAGAGAACGTCTTCTTCTTTCGGCGAATTTACTCCGTGCCGGTCCTGTTTGTCAACGCGGGCTGCATTTCACCCCGCTGAGTAACTCAGCGGGGTGAGTAACTCAGTGGGGTGAGTAACTCAGCGGGGTGAAATGCAGCCCGCGTTGACAAACAGGACCGGCACGGAGTAAATTCGCCGAAAGAAGAAGACGTTCTCTACCACCTGAATTGGCTTTCTGAATATTTTCCCCTGAAGCAGGACAGAAGTCCGAAACATGGCCATGTCGGGTTTGGGTTCCGAGTGCGGATAAGTATCCGTTTTTTACTCTCGATTGCAATTGCTTAAAAATTTTTTGAAAATCAACAAAAAAATTATATTCGATTAAAGGATTAGTGACCCCTATGCGAAACGAGCAGTACTGATAATTTCTGCCCGTGAATAGAGGGTCATACATAAGTAGTTTGGCGTATTAGGTGCTATTTAAAATTTAGTACCAGGACACTTGTTGTTTTTTGATTGTTTACATTGGTGTGTACTGGAATACACCGTTGGTGTATGTGGGTTTTTTTGGTGTGATCAATAAAAGGAATTCCATAACTTCTTGCCAAGTCTTGAGCTTGTTTGGTATCTACTGTTCTGGATGGCAAATCACATTTGTTTCCTACTAGGACCATAGGGACATCTTCAGAATCTTTAACTCTCTTTATTTGTTCTCTGTAATGGTGAATATCTTCAAATGATTTTGTATTATTTATGGCAAACACGATTAGGAAGCCCTCCCCTGTCCTCATATATTGGTCCCTCATTGCACTGTACTCTTCTTGACAAGCTGTGTCGAGAATGTCCAAAAGACAGGTCTCTCCATCAATTACTACTTGCTTTCTGTAGGAATCCTCTATTGTAGGATCATATTCATCCACAAAATGATTCTGAATTAGCTGTATTGTTAAGGCGCTCTTGCCTACGCCACCAGCTCCTACCACCACAAGTTTATATTCCGTCATATTGGGCAGACATGCAAACACGCCACGAAGCGTCAAATCCAACTCATGCAGCCAATGGCACTGGCCGTAGATCGTAGCCCGTAATCCTACTGTCCCAAGCACCACTGGTAGATGATGACCCAATCTACCAAGTCTGGGAGGTCCTGGATATCCAACGACATCATAGATGTTGGGAGTATCTAATTGCCTGGGAGGGATTTGGTGATGAGGAGAATTTGTGGGAATCCTCCTCAAACATCTTGGACAAATCCTAGCTTCAACACTTCCATCATATACACCCGGACAAGCCTGGCCCTTCTAAGAGGGGGCATAAGAGGGGGGTTCTGTTATGTCCCTTTAAGGGGACTGCAGCTGAGAGCTAAGCCAGCTCTGGATTATGATGTCTGATTATGACATCACCACAGTAGAGGTTTTAAACCTTGCAACTGCTTTTATTCTTGGTCTTTGAAATAGACTTCCTTGGTTGCTCCTAGGCTGTGCTCCCTGTGTTTTGGTGCAGTGCCTCCAGGGTCTCCAGTGTCTTCATACCTCCAGGGTCTCCATATTCCGTGACCGTCACTTCGTCTCTTTGCTATCTGCCACAGACCTTCTGCCTAGACTACGCTGTCTCTTCAAGAGATAGGTTCCTATCTTGCTGGGTGAATGCTCCAAGTACCCGCTCCTCGGGGGCTCTTCCACGTTCATAGGCTATCTGCTCCTCAGAGGTCCGTCCTGCTTGATTCTTCAGAACCAAATCTTGTAAATCTTCTGCTCACGTTCGCCACCTCCCGGAGATGAGTCCCACTGAGGGGTTTCCTCAGCAGTCAACATCTCTCGCTCCGGCTCAAGGGTCTACATTTACAACAGTATCTCCTATAAAATCCTTACAATTATACACAACTTAATTTATAATGCAAATTGTGAATGGCTACTATGCTCACTGCTTAAAATATACAAACTAACTAGACAATTATGCTCCATTGACAAATTTCTTCTAGAAGTTCCAACAATCAAATTCGCACAATTAGATATGACACATGAGAGAGCTTTTTCAGTCGCAGGTCCATGCCTCTGGAACTCTATCCCAGAAAATATCAGATTGACACAAAACACAAAAGAATTCAAAAAACAATTGAAAACCTATCTGTTTACTGTTGCCTTCAATATTAGTTAACTCCTATTCAGCCATAACTGATCTAAATAATAAGTACTGTTAATGAATAATATAACAAAGTATGGAGAAACTATCAATCCGCTATTTTAATTTTGTGTTATAATATGTATAAATAGTATTGTTTTAATTATGTATGTCTCATTGTAAATCGCCTTGATGGTCAGATCCTGCTGATAATGTGGTATATAAAAACTTTTTAAATAAATAGGCAGGGAGATGCCATAGGCCTTTGTGGCATCAGTATATCATAGTGGTAAATCCACACAGCAAGGCTTGGACAAGACAAGCTGGAGACAAGG
Source organism: Rhinatrema bivittatum (assembly GCF_901001135.1). Lineage (NCBI taxonomy): Eukaryota > Metazoa > Chordata > Amphibia > Gymnophiona > Rhinatrematidae > Rhinatrema > Rhinatrema bivittatum. The sequence continues at coordinate 45,607,563 of NC_042630.1, read as the reverse complement.
CCAGTAAAGACTTGAAGCCTTCGATCCCTTTAGCAGAATTCAATGTTTGTTTAATAAAGATCACCAATTCGCTTCTCTCCTTAACATTGAAAATCAATCCAGAAAAGTCTGAAGCTATGTGGTTTACTAGGAATGCCATGTAGATCTGCACCCATTTTGCTGGAATATTCTCCCATATCATTCAAACCTGCTTGTTCATATCAGCCAGGATTTACGCTCATAACCACTCCTGTGTGTGCCGAGCCTATTTCGCATAGGCCCGGCGATGCGCATAAAGCCCCGGGACCCGTGTATATCCTGGGGCTTTGTAAAAGGGGTGTGGTGGGGGCGGGATGAGAGCGGGGATAGGACCGACGCTCCGGCACAGCGGCCAGCTCATGCAAGTTACACCTGCGAGAGGCAGGCGTAATTTACAAAATAAAGGTGGGGGGGATTTAGGTAGGGCTGGGGGTCAGGTTAGATAGGGGAAGGGAGGGGAAGCTGGGGGGGAGAAAGGAAAGTTCCCTCTGAGGCCGCTCCGATTTCAGAGCAGCCTAAGAGGGAATGGGGAAAGCCATCAGGCTCCCCTAGAGCTCGGCGTGCACAAGGTGCACCAGTGTGCACCCCCTTGCACCCGCCGATCCCAGTTTTTATAACATGCACGTGGCTGCGTGTGCATGTTTTAAAATCAGGAGTACATTTGTGAGTGCCCAGTAGCATGCACAAATGTAGGCCGCACGCGCAGGTTTTAAAATCTGCCCCTATGCTTGTTATAATTAGAATTACTCAGACTACCATCTCCTAAAGAAATTCATCTAGAATGAATATGTGAAATGAGTTTCTCTTACTTAGCCCCTTGTCTTTGGATCAGTCTTCCAATGTCTTTACGCTTAGAACATGAACTTTCCAAATTTAGGAGGTGTCTTACGGCCTGGCTTTTTTCTAGAACCTTTGACACTTGACTGTCCACTAATTTGGCATCCCAAAATACCAAATTTTGGGGTGTTTTATCATCTTTATGTTTTCATTTTTTTCATTTAATTTGCTTACTTAATTTTTCTATTTATTTAAAATGAAATAAACAAGTAATAACATAGAAAAAATGAGAAATACAAATGCAGCACAAATGGATGACCTAGGTAAAGTTTAAAAAGATAAAGGTTATCCACATGGTGTTATCTCATCATATCCATCCGCATTTAGTTCCCACTTCATTCATATTAAGGTTGGCTAGCATTGCCATCAAATAATTTATTTTTTTTTTGTATTACAGAATAAATTGTTTTTGCAAATGAAGGGAACTGTGATGGGGGCCACAATGGTCCCCTCACTTGCTAATTTATATATATGAATTCAAGAGAGAATGGATACAATCATCTATGTTTTTACAAACTATAAATTTTTGGCGATGATACATAGGTGATATTTTTATTTTATGGAGTAGTTCAGCATTGGATTTAAAGTAGTTTAATCTGTGGCTCAATACCTGTAATGAAAAAATTCAATTTACGTTGGAGTACAGCTATTCACAAATATTATTTTTGGATGTTTTAGTTCAATTGGATGAGGAACATTGTTTAACTACCACATAATATATTTAACTGACAGACAGGAACAAATTTCTCATTATGAAAGAGTTCATCCAAAGACATTAAAGGATAATCTACCCTTTCCTCAGTTTTTACACATAACGAAGATCTGTACAACAACTACTGAATTTAAAATTGTCTAAAAAAATGGCATTAGATTTTGTAGAATGTGGTTATCCTTCAACCGTCATTAAAAAAGTTGATGAGAGCTTTATATTCTTCTAAAGAATATTAAACATAGAAAAAAGAGAAATACAATCATCCAATAGTGTTCTGACATAAGTAATGCGATATACATCAAGTCCTGCTGCTATACATCAGATCATAAAAAGAAAATTTCATCTTTTAAAATTAAATTCTCACTTTGCAGAAAAATCATTACATATTGCTACACTAGAGGCAAGAATTTGCATGAGAACTTGTGTCCAGCTTTTTTCAGTAATGAAAAACATAAAATGGCAGGTGAGACAATGGGACATTTTAAGCATGGGAGATGTAACGCATGTGAGGTTACTTTAACAACGAAGGAATTTATGCATCCAATGACAAAAAGAATGTACAGACAAAGGCCTAGATTTTCTAAGGTCGCAAACGTTTGTGAATCGTGAGGTAACAGGGGTGGGGGGGCGAAATGGGGAGGGCAGTCCTGCGAAAGCCGGCAGCGATCGCACCACCACAGTGTTCACTGCCGGCTTTTGTACCCAATAGCGCCATCGTAAAAGGTGCTGCTATTGGGCGCGCTACTGGCAGCGATAAGGGTTCTTACCTTTTTGCAGCCAGCGATGTTTCTGCCGTGTCCGCCCCGGTGCCACCCCGACTCCTCCTCTTCCGGTGCCGACGCCGCCCCAACTCCGCCCTGATTTAGCTATTGCTAAAGTCCCTTTTCGCGTGCGATACCATTGGAAAATGACCCCCTAAATCACTTCAGTTTCTGTTTGTCTTCTTTTGCGATATGTGTGGTTTTATATCGTTATGCAAAAATGTATGTAGGGAAAATAGCAAGGAGTCTAATGATCAGAATATCGGAACATCGGAACTGTTTCAAGAATCATTGACAATAGGCACCAACGATACAACATTACAGCATCATGACTCATAAGTTCGATCAGTTAAGATTTTTTATCAGCGACCTTGCACATTCACATCCTGGGGAGGAGGAGGAAGCAACCGAAAAAAAATGTTAGTGCAGCGAGAACATCATTTGAATTCTGTGGAACCATGGAGACTAAAGAGCAGTATTGAGTGGGGACATTGTTTGAGTTATATATACTGGAATGTTTATTTACACCATAAGTTTCACTTCAGCACTGAAATACCATGGATTTCTAGAAGTAAAGTTTCATTTTGTCACTTTTCCACTTTTTTTTAGGACACCTGGTCACATTTAATGGAGGTTTTTGACTCATAATTAAGAAGCCCAACCTTTGTGGTTTCTGGTCTTTTTCTTCCTTTAATATATCAAATGAAAAAGATTAAAAAAACAAAACATTATGAACTGACATGTAATCCTGTGAGTTTATTTATTCTGACCCCTTTGGTTGGGTCTTTATTGATGTTCTGGAGTTATCAGGCACCTGTGGCCATTCATTTTTTGAATCAGCTTTTCTTTTTGACAGTAACTCAGCTTTATAGGTTGAGAGGGGAACCTTCTAAAACACCAAATTTAAGGGTGTGCATTGAACAGTTTTTTCATGATTTTATTTTCATTTTTTTCATTTTATTTGTTGCTTATTTAACATTTTTTAATTTAAAATTAAATAAACAAGTAATAAAATTAAACATGCAAAATGCAACACAAATGGATGACCCAAGTAAATTAAAAAAAAAATTACAGTACCTTGATCCCCCCCCCCCCCCCCCCTTGCACTCCAATCCACAATCTACCTCATGCATGAGTCTTCTATAGGCAGAAGTGGTCCTCAGTCGCTCCAAAAAAAGAGCTTACTGCTGGCAGCACACCCAATTTAATAATAAAAAAAAGAATAAAATGTAGATCTTTCATTTTATTTAAAAACAAATTGAAATGAAATGGGAAATTTCATTAACATTTTGTATTTCATTTCAAACAAAAGCACTTTTTGTGTTTAATTACAACTCTTAAACAGTTTCCGGCTACCTCATTATCTCTGATTTGTGTCCCCTATTTCCTCTCTCCTTTCCCCTACCACCCCCCCTCCCTCCGGTCTTTCCTATTGTATTTTTCCAAGCAACATGCAATGTGCAGTAACTTTATAATGTGATATCCGTGGTGCAAGTGATGTGGAGATATGACCTGAGTTATATAAGCGGTGTTAATGCGGTGGACAAGATATGGTATACAACTGATAGAGATGATATAGAGTATGGCACAAACTGTAGATCCAATTTAGTAAAGCCATTTCCAATAGACCTCAGTCTTAATACTCTCATGCAATAGCAATAAGACTAGATGTGCTTCCGGAGTTCTCCAAAGTTTGGATCGTTGTGGGAGACATGTAAGTTAGGAAAGTGGAACAGGTTTTTTGGTTAGTCGCAAATCTTTTTGGAGAAGCACTCTGGGCTATCACATATTCGAAAGAGCATAGCTGGATCATCTTTTGGAACCAATGTTCATAATCAGGCCCTTTTTCTTCCAACCATTTTGATAGGATAACTCTCCGGCTCACCATGCCAGCCTTCCTAAGAAACATCTTGTTCATAGATTTGAGAGTAAGATCTAACAAGGTAGTGGTTCCGAAGAGCCATAAGTTAGGATGCAAAGGTAGTGGAACATGAATAAGTTGCTCACATTGCAGCTTAATTTTTCCATAAAATTGCATTATTAATGGGCACTCCCAAAAATAATGAAAGTAGGTACCTTCATATAGTCTACATTTTTGACATAGCTTGGAAGTGGTGATCCGCATCTCATAGGCTCGGGTTGGGGGGATGTACATTTGCCAAAGAAATTTATAATGGGATTCTTTCAGAAGTACGTTATCTGAAATATAGGGCAGAGTTGCGTAATTATTTTTAAAATCAGTAAATGAGAGAGTGAAGAGGGGCCACCCATTCCACTTCATGTATATGCCTTGTAATACCTTTGATTCTGTAATCTTCAGCAATGCCTTCACCAAAAGTGATATGGTGGGGCATTAGTCCTCTACACTTGTAGGACTTCCCTGATCAGTTTTGTAGAAGCAGTATATAACAGTTGCTGCGATTTGCTCCTTATAAAGTGATACTTCACTTTGAATGCATATCCAGTGCAGCTCACTGCTTCATCTGCAGGGGGGAATGAAGAAATAGGATTTACATCCAGCCAACATCTAACAAGGCATTGATCTGAGCAGTATGAGTATAGAAACATCGGGGTAACTTGCTTGATACTAAGGATACTACCCTCAGCCTTATATTTCACTTTGATACAGCTCCAACACTGCTCTCTGCATCAATGGTGGGGGTGGAAGGAAATTAGAATAAAAAAACTACCAATAAGGGCCCTGAACTCAGCAGTTGGAGTAACAGATAAGTATGAGAAAATAAATGTGAAAGCTTGCTGGGCAGACTGGATAGGCCTATTGGTGTTCTTCTGCCATCATTTCTATGATTCTATGAATCCTCTACCCACACCCATTCAAACTTTACATGATTCAGATTCCACCACCTCCTAGATATGGTGGTGACCACAAAGGATGCAGAGGGCTCCTCAATGTTTTCAAAATGCTCTTTGAACTTCAGGCAGCTACTTTTTCTTCCAGACTTTGTCAAGATTACATATATATTCTCCTTGCCGATGGCCTTGCCCTTGCATGGGCCTCTCCTTTGTGGGAACAAGATGATCCTCTCCTTGGGAGTTTGGACAACTTTGTTCAATAGTTTCATCTGATTTTTGATAAGCCCATTTGAGTCTCATCTGCAGCTACACAATTACTATGTATTTGTCAAGGCACTCGCATTATGTGCAGGTATGCAATAGAGTTTCATATCATGGCTTCTGAACTTGGCTGGGGAGAAGATAGTCAAGCAAGCATCTTCTGGCAAGGACTAGCTGAAAGAATAAAAGATGAGTTGGCAGACCAAGATCTTCCCCCCTTTCTGGAAGTTCTCATTGCCCTGGCTATCTGTGTTCACTTAAGGTTCCAGGAATAAGCTCAGGAGAAGAAGATGTCTCACCGATCTACTCATTTGGCTCCTGACTTCCAGTACTCTATGAAGCCTGCCATGGACCCTATAATGGTTATTACTTCTGATGAACCCATGTAGTTGAGTAGGACCCCGATCTTGGAAAAAGAGAAACAGAGGTGAAGACAACATAACCTCTGCCTCTACTGTGTGATATAGGGTGATATAGGGGCATTTTGCTAGCCACTACCCTCAATAGCTGGGAAGTCCTCAGAATGGGGGCTTATTAGGAAAACAGTACTAAGTCATCTGGCTTCCTCTCCATTGCCAGTGGTACTGATACCTTTTATTTTGTGGAACACACTGTGAGAACTGAAGCCTTACTTGATTCTGGAGCGGAAGGCAATTTTATTCAGGAGTTGATATTACGACAGTATGTCTGGCCTACTGCCACCTTATTGACCACTGTGTGCACCATCTCTTAACTCTGTGGTGAACCTTTGCCATCTACTTGACCATGGACACTGTTCCCATTGCCATGAAGATTGGTTCATGCTAGGAAAACATTGAGTACTATGTACTACCTAAAGCAGTGAACCCTGTCATTATTGGGTTATCTTGGCTCAGACACCATCAACTTCTATCAACTGGTCTAATTTGCAAATTACTGCAAATTAGACCCTCCTGCCTGGAGCAATATTCTTTCTACCCAGGTCATGCCTTCAGTCATGGTGGCCTGGACCATCTTTCCAGACCTGCTGGGTCTGTCACTCCAGTACACAACAACCACCAACCTGCATTGTAAACAGCAACCTAGGACTCTGTCGCCTTATGGCTCTGTTGGCCTTCCTGATTCCTTGAATCCCTTCATCCTGGAGGTATAAACTGTCATTAAGTCAGGAGCTGTTCTCACTCAGAATGATGACTTTGGGATTTATGAGCCATGTGTGCTTCTCACTAAAGAATCCTCTCTGTCGAAGAAGATCAGTTGATGGATATTCTTTCATGTCCTTACGAAAACAAAGGATTCTCAGAATATTTTCCAGAACTCATGTTGAATCTTCCAGGCTTCTGGATGGTAAAAGGATCCCATCAATATTCTCCCCAGAAGCCGAAAACAAGAGTCTGGGAAAGGGGGCTTAGAAGGGGAGGTACTGTTATGTTTGCTGGTCAAGGCAGCTTGCCACTATTGGCTGCAATCACCCCTGATGCTGTTGATGTATTGCCAGGCCTTCCTCTTCATGGCAGGAATACCATCATGTCCTCCTGTGCAAGTGCTGCGCATATCCATGAATTAAATGGGCTTTGCTGTGGGAAGCAGAACCACTGGTGCACTGATGATATCAGTAGGCTGTTTATAAAAGCCCAGCTGTGCTCCTTACCTCATTTCAGCAAAGGGTCTCCTCTTTGCAGTTTGTGTTGGTAAGCCTGCCTCATCCTTGCCTTGCCCAGCCCTGCCATATCCAGTCTCATCCAACCTTGCCTCATCCTTCCTTGTCTTGTTCCTGCTCCTGCCCTGTCTCTTTTGTCTTGTCCTTGTTCCTGTCCTCAGATCCCTGTCTTGCCTTGCCTTATCCATCTTGCCCTGTCTTGTTCCTCCATGTCTTGTCTGTATTTGCCTGTTTCTTAATTTCCAAACTCTGTTTTGGATCTTAACCCTCCCCTTGCTTCCCGGCTGAACCTGATCTTAGCCTTGAACCATTTCTACATATTGCCTGCTGTCTGTCTCTGGACTATGTCTTAGATCCCTTGAACCACCTAAGTCCTGCCAGCTGCTGGAACCCAAGGGCTGAATCTGCAAGAGAGATGGCTGGAACAGCAAAGCTCCAGTCTGGCCAGCTTTAAGGCACTTTCTCCAGCTGCCAGTGTAGGCCTCATGAGGGTCACTCATGAGGCAATGTCAACTATGTAGCAGCATTAAGGGCTCACACTCACACCATTACTTCAAGATGGTGACTTCTATTACAGAAACTAATTAATTAGCATATTATTAGCATCCTTAAAATTAGTTCTTTTGATAATTTATTAGGAATAATCCTGATTACCAGGTTATAGGATACCTCATTTATACACAAGGAGGGCAATGTTTGCTGAAAAAGATCTCTGAAAATTGCTCCCCCCCTACCAATTTCAGTAATAGTATTGAATCGATCACAACACAAGTATTTTTACCCATGGCCAAAAGGGATGTGGCAAGGTAGGGAGAGGAAGTGATAAACTAGATATTTATTTCTTACTATCAGTAGAATTATAGACCCACCATAGATTCTTGATATAGAGCCATAGACACTTCAATCAGGCACTGACTGTGTATTGTAGACCCACCAGGGGGGAAACAGGACACTCAGAGTCATGGATACCTTAATCAGCCACTGAGTGTGTTTTACAAACCCTCCATGGAGAAAACAGGACAATCAGCCATGGACACCACAGTCAGACACTGATAGGTCCATATTCAGAAGCATTTAAATGGATAACTCAGAAGATAGCAGGTAAATGAATATTTGGGCACTTAGCCAACTGTATTTTAGCTGGCTGTTACTCAGCTATAATTTAGCTTGCTAAGGGCCTGATTTACTAAGGCTTTTCTCCCATTCTGTGTCTATGGGAAAAATGCTTAGTAAATGAAGCCCTAAATTAGGGTAATTCTGGAAGCATAACTGAGAGGATCTAAGTTAGCTAAGGCCTAGATTCATCAAATGTGATAGGAAGAAAGTTCTTCTTCACTCAACACACAATTAAACTCTGGAATTTGTTGCCAGAGGACGTGGTTAGTTCAATTAGTATAGCTGTGTTTAAAAAAGGATTGGATAAGTTCTTGGAGGAGAAGTCCATTACCTGCTATTAATTAAGTTGACTTAGAAAATAGCCACTGCTATATTACTAGCAACAATAACATGGACTAGACTTAGTTTTTGGGTACTTGCCAGGTTCTTATGGCCTGGATTTGCCACTGTTGTAAACAGGATGCTGGGCTTGATGGACCCTTGGTCTGACCCAGTATGGCATGTTCTTATGTTCTTATGTTTTATGATAATAGTGCACTTTGTGATAAATAAGCTATCTTAGCACTGCACAGAGGTATTACAGCAGAGTGCAATACCTTTTCACACTTTGCGGCAAGTGTCACAATTGTTGTAATTGATGGACTCTCTACCTGGGTAACATCAAGCTAGTTTGAGAGAACATTGTACAAATTTCAACTTTCAGTGTGTTTCCTCACTCCAAAGAACATCAAATTTTCACAAGAGTGAACTGTTCTGTTCGTACGTCTCACATTGAATGTCAAAGTAGCCCCTAACCCCTACACTAATACCTAAACCTCACCTCGAGTAACTAGGTGGGCCTCATATAGAGGTATAGATACCTAACTACTCTCTCTCTCTCTCTCTCTCTATCTCTTCCCCCCTCCCCCCCCCATGGTGGCAGGTAGCTTAAAAGACTAACAATGTGATGAGTGAAAAAATTGCACAGTGTGATAAAGCCATATGGCACAGTTTAACGTGGCTAATAACTACACCTCTTTCATTTGTGTTAAGCTGTGCCATATAGCTTTATCACATTGTGCACTTTTTTCACAAGTTGTGAAGCCAGCCCACTTGGCCAGAAATCCTGCCCCAAACTTCAACCCTTTTCAAAATTAGCATCGCACCATGCGTTATGGTGCTTTTCGCATGTGAAAAATACCCTAACGCATATGAAAAGCCCATAATGCTGCTAGGAAAATAGCCCCCTAAGTTAGCCAACTAACTAATATTCAGAGTTAGCTGGCTAGGTCTGGTCAAAACAAATAGCTTTCCTAAAGTTAGCTGGCTGTATTCAATAATGCAGCTGTACTATTGACTATACCTCCAGAGTTTGCCAGATAAGTTTATCCAGCTTACTTTGCTACCTGGACACTGACTAAGCATAGACTTCTGACTATGTATTAAAGACCCACTATGGGAGAGACAGGACACTCAAAGCCATGGACACCTCATTAAGCCATTGACTGTGTATTATATATCCACCATGGAGGAAACAGGAAACTCAGAGCCATGGACACCTCAATCAGAAACTGTCTGTATATTATACACCCACCATGAGGAAAACAGGACACTCAGAGCCATGGAAACCTCAATCAGTCACTGGCTGTGTATTATAGACCCACTATGGGGGAAGCAGGTCACTCAGATCCATGACTCCTCAATCAATCACTGGCTGTGTATTATACACCCACTATAAGAATATAAGAGCATAAGAAATTGCCATGCTGGGTCAGACCAAGGGTCCATCAAGCCCAGCATCCTGTTTCCAACAGAGGCCAAAACCAGGCCACAAGAACCTGGCAATTACCCAAACACTAAGAAGAACCCATGCTACTGATGCAATAGCAGTGGCTATTCCCTAAGTATAATTGATTAATAGCCATTAATGGACTTCTCCTCCAAGAACTTATCTAAACCTTTTCTAACCCAGCTACACTAACTGCACTAACCACATCCTCTGGCAACAAATTCCAGAGCTTTATTGTGTGTTGAGTGAAAAAAGAATTTTCTCCGATTAGTCTTAAATGTGCTACTTGCTAACTTCATGGAATGCCCCCTAGTCCTTCTATTATTTGAAAGTGTAAATAACCGAGTCACATCTACTTGTTCAAGACCTCTCATGATCTTAAAGACCTCTATCATAACCCCCCTCAGCTGTCTCTTCTCCAAGCTGGCAGGAAACAGGTCATTCAGAACCATGGACAACTGGCAGGAAACAGGTCATTCAGAACCATGGACAGCTCAGTCAGCCATTGATTGTATTATAGATATTAGAATGGGGGAACAAGACATCCAGTGAGGGGACAGGTCAATACGTTACTGAATGTATTATAAACGTACCATGGGGGAACAGGACAGCTCAATGTATTGTAGACTCTGAAAAATAACTTTTAGGGTTTCATTTTCACAGTGAAACTTTGTTTTTTTGCATATAAGTGGTACTTTGAAAATCAGGGGTGTGTGCCTGTAAAAATACTTGCAAAACATGATTTTGCATAAACGTTTAGTGCTCTAGCAGTAAGTGTTCTTGGGGCAGAGTCAGGATAGGATAGCATTTATGTCCATACTTTTGATTTTCAAATGTATGCATATTAATCGGTATGCAGCGAGGAGCGGGTGTAACTCTCTGCACATGTACATGCTCATACTGGAATAACTCATGAATTTTCAAAGCAAACTTATGTGCATATGTCTACTTATAAAATCTGGGCTAAAGTATTCAGGTCAGTAAGTACCCACTGTTTGAACAATACCCTCTCAGAGCTCAATCACAAACTCACTGTGCATTATATATCCGCCATGGGGGAGCTATATATTCAAAGTAATACAGCTTTGGGAAGCCCTGATTGGGAAGTTGATTACCCTACTTTCATTGTTACCTCACAGTTAAGCTATTAAAAGAAGCTATATCATCACATCTCAATTTTTAATAAAATGTTTTTCTTTTAAGACAAATAATTCCACTGTCCATAGAACACAAGGGACCTTTATTATCACACTATCTAAAAAGTACATTGCAGCATTGTGCCCCTAACTCATGGCTGGGATTCTGGGCCATTACTGTCTCAGAAGGAAGAGTGACCCACATCATCATATTGGGTCAGTGGTGGTCAGAGGAGAGAATGTTCCCTAACACCATGCTGGGGCTGCACCGGTCCTGACTCAGAGGGAAGAATGTCCCATAATTCCATGCTGGGACACTGGGTCAGCACCAACTCAGAGGATTAACATGTCCTGTAACACTGTGCTGGGACACTAGGTCAGTACTGGCTCAGAGGAGAGAGTGCCTCCTACCACCATGCTGGAAAACTGGGTCAATACTGGTTCAGATGGAAGAGTGCCCCTAACTCCATGCTGGGACCCTGGATCAGGGCTGCCTTAGAAGGAAGAGTGTGCCCTATCACCATGCTGAGACCCTGGGCTAGTACTGGCTAAGGGGAGAATGTCCCCTAACACCATGTTGGCGCAGTAGGTCAGTACTGACAGAGGGAGGAGTGTCCCCTAACACCATGCTGAGACACTGGGTCAGTACTGGCTCAGAGGGGAGAGTATTCCCTAACACCATGCTGAGACACTGGGTCAGTACTGGCTCAGAGGGGATGGTGTTCCCTACTCCCACACTGGGACACTGCATTAGTGGTGGCTCAGAAGGGGTGTGTGTCCATATCACTGTGCTGGGATACTTGGATTAGTGTTGGTTCAAATTAGAGTATCAGAGCTGACATTACAAGAACTGCATTAAACAATCAGATACTGTGTATCATTGTCAAGACAGACTTTTGCCCATTTCTAAACCTTTATCTTACATCTTGTGGCTTTCTTCTACTTATAATGTTGCTTCCCTCATTTTAATTCAGCATTTCAGTACCCATAGTGCAATTTTAGGGGCTTATCCGGAAGCCTGGGCTGGCCTTGAGCTGCCTCTCCAAACCAAGTCTCTGGGCAGCTCTGGATGCGATGTGACCAGCAACTCTTGGTGTCAACTATTGGGAATAGCAGGAGGAAAAAAAGCCACTGCAAGGGCTGAGGAATAACCTATTTTACTGATAAAGGCTGTGGGATATTGTTTATTCTCTGCAGTTTTGGCTTGCATTTCCTGTAAGAGACTTAAGCTGAGTATTTTTAGTCCAGCATTTTTCTTTGTCTTTCAGCGAGCAGACTCCTTGCAAGGATTTCCTTAGAGAAGCTCTCCCAGCAGGGTCAGGGCCTCTTACAAAGAGCTCTGCTATAAGATACAGGTTAAAGTTTTGAATCATTTCTGGATTTAATGGCAGATCTTCACTAGATACAGTGCTCAGTGTGCAATCCCAGAGGAGCTCGTTAGCTGTTAATTTGTAATCATTGTTGCTCTACATTAATGAGGCTCATTCAAACCAAGTAACAAGGCTTTCAGCAAGGAAGGACACTTGTGACTTTATGCCTGCTTTCCTTTTGTTCCCTAGAGAATAAAAACTTGTAGATGACTTTGTTCTACCTTTTAATGTCAGCTTTAAGTAATACCTGGTGCAAGAGTCACCAAAATATTATCCTGCTTCTTGGCTGCCATTGTGGTCCTTTTAGGTCTTATTCTCAGGTCTCATTTCTTTCATGTCCTAAAATATTTTGTCATGTTTTATACATTCCTGGAAAAAATGAGGTTTGGTTTTGGCTATGATTACACTCCTTGAAAACATCTCCTGAGGTTTTCAGTGTCCCATTCCCTACTGCATTGTTGAGATGTGCTTCCCTCTGAGCCAGCACTGACCCAGTGTCCCAACCTAGCATTAGGGAACACTCTCCTCTCTGAGCCAGTACTGACCCAGTGTCCCTACATGCTGTTAGGGGGCATTCTTCCCTGATCCAATATCTCAGTATAGGTTTAGGCAATACGCCTATCTGAATCTTTTTGGCTGAAGTAGAGCAGAATAGGGATGTGCAGCCAAAAATTTTTCGTTGCATTCATGATACGTATTCATCGGGGGTCATTTCCGTTCCATACGGATGTATGGAGAATTCCATACGTCGATCTGTCAATACGTTTTCAGGTTCCCATTAAAGTCAATGGGGGAAGGATTTCCAGCCTATGTTTGGCTGCAGAATTGGGGTTTTCTTATCAATTTTCATGAAGCTTCTGGGGAGCAATCATCACAACAACAAAAGAGCTCCAAGGTACTTAGACTGTGGCAAAGTGGCACCAAATTGGCATGAATAGCCTAAGGCACTGGAAAGGTGCAAAGGGGTACCAGAAGTGGCAAGAGTGCTTTAACAGAGGCACAAAGCAGCAGTGAGAATGTCAAAAACACACCACAGCTTCAAAAGAGAGCACCGATAGCAGATGATTGAACCATCGAAGGCAGCACGACAGGCAAAGCGGCAAGACAAGTGGCATTGACATCCAACAGCACAATGAAGGGGGAACATAGCAAGCAGATAGACTAGCACCAATACACTGAGGAACCATGAGAGTGTCAAGAACACCACAAGGAGTTAAGGGAGTCATCTGGTGTATGGCAGCAAAGCAGAGTGGTAGAAAGCTGATAGGGGCAAGACAGGCTGGCAGAGTGGAGGTAGTCTGGTCTGGTCCCTGTGGTTTTGATAGGGGAAAGACAGGCTGTCCCAGGAGAGAGTTCCCTTTCCTTTGTGCAGGAAAGGACTCCCTAGAACGGGTTCACCCCTAGATTGATGTGTTTCCGTTGGCGTCTAGTGAATACCGTTGGCGTCTAGTGAATTCCGACTGTACTTACGCACTTCAGCTGATGACAAAGGAACTTGAAGAGCTCTCAGAAATAAGAATACTGCTACTCAAGTCCAAATCTGCAATATCAACCTATGTTAACTTTGTACCATAGAGGTCAAACACTTGTAGGAACACAAGGCCTGGATGAACAGGCACAGCAATCGAGGTCAAACACTTGTACGAACACAAGGCCCAGACTGACAGGCAAAGCAGTCGAGGGCAGAGGTCAATCCCACCTAGGGACACAAGGCCTGGTTGAACAGGCACAGCAATGGAGGTCAAACACTTGTACGAACACAAGGCCCGGACTGACAGGCACAGCAGTCGAGGACAGAGGTCAATCCCAACTAGGAACACAAGGCCTGGATGAACAGGCACAGCAATGGATGTCAAACACTTGTAGGAACACAAGGCCTGGATGAACAGGCAAAGCAATCGAGGTCAAACACTTGTACGAACATAAGGCCTGGACTGACAGGCACAGCAGTCGAGGACAGAGGTCAATCCCACCTAGGGACATAAGGCCTGGATGGACAGGGATAGAATTTTTTTTTCTTAATTTATTTATATTCTTATTTTCAAACGTTTCCAGCACTTCATAGTTGAATACACTCAGGTACTGAAGGTATTTCCCTATCCCCAGAGGGCATACAATCTAAGTGAAACCCTTGTAGGACACAAGGCCTGGATGGACAGGCACAGCAGTCGAAGACAGAGGTCAATCCCACCTAGGGACACAAGGCCTGGATGAACAGGCACAGCAATCAAAGTCAAACACTTGTAGGAACACAAGGCCTGGTGAACAGGTACAGCAATCGAGGTCAAACACTTGTAGGAACACAAGGCCTGGACTGACAGGCAAAGCAATCGAGGTCAAACACTGGAATGAACACAAGGCCTGGATGAACAGGCACAACAATCGAGGTCAAACACTTATACGAACACAAGGCCTGGACTGACAGGCAAAGCAATCGAGGTCAAACACTTGTAGGAACACAAGACGACTCAATGAAGTTGAATAAGAAGTGAAGGAGGTGTTCATTGGAAAGACAGAGATTAGCAAGGATTAATAGTCTGATTGGTGTTTAAACTCAGAAAGATTTTGTGAATTCCAAAACATTGAATAATATATCTAGAACTCTCTTCTAGGGTTTTTCTCCTTTGTGGTTAACTCTTCCTTTTCAAAATTCTTACTATAAATGCCAGAGCAAGTCACATTGATTCTAAAACTTCATTGCTAAATACCACATTCCTACATTTATTGTTCTAATCCTTTAGTCACTTATTCTGCCCCTTATGCCTTTCCTTAGAGCATCTTTAACATCCTTGTTCCTCAAGCTGTATATAATGGGGTTCAGCATGGGGATAATCACATTAAACAATACGCCAAACAGTTTGTCCTCAGGCCGTGTGTCCATGGTAAAGGGTCTCATATATACAAAAAGTACAGTTCCAGAGTATATAACAATGACTGTGAGGTGAGATGAGCAGGTGGAGAAGGCCTTGTGCCTCCCCTCCACAGACTGAATTTTCAATATGGTGGAAATGATGTGGATATAGGATGTCAAGATGAAAATGAATAATCCAGGACCAAACATAAGTTTAGAGTGACCATCAATAGTTTAATCGTGGAGGTGTCACTGCAGGAAAGTTTCAGCAATGTTTGGAAGTCACAAAAAAAATGGTTGATTACATTGTGTCCACAGAATGAGGAATAAGAAATGGACACACTGTGTGGCAGTATATCCAGAAATGCAGCTAACCAGGAACTGGCAGACAATAGAATGCAAACCCTCTTATTCATGACCACCGAGTAGCGCAAGGGATTGCAGATGGCCACATAACGGTCATATGCCATGGCACAAAGCAAATAGAATTCCCCACCGGCGCAAACCATAACCAGGTAGAGCTGGGCCATACATGCTTTGAATGAAATGGTTTTGCTCTCTGTTAGAGAAATGGCTAGCAGTTTTGGGAGAGTCATGGATGTGAAGCAGATGTCCAAAATGGCCAGGTTGCTAAGGAAGAAGTACATGGGTTTGTGGAGGCGCGAATCAATGCACATTAGTATCAAAATGGTGAGGTTCCCTGTCAGTGTGACCAAGTAAATAATCAGGAACACAATGAAAAGCAAAACTTGAAGGTTTGGGTGTTCTGAGAACCCCTGGATGAGGAATTCTGTGACCTGGGTTTGGTTTTCTGTCTGCATGTCCCTCTTACTCTGAGCTTGCTGATGGAGGAAGAAAAGAGACAACAAAGAGGTTAAGAAACTACAAACAAAGAAAAACCAGAACAAGAAAATTGACCTTCACAAGGTCAAAAGGACACTAATGTTTCACCAAGACATTGGGCCTTGTACTATTGAGCTCACCCTTTTGTTTTATAATTGAGATGATTGTAAATATATTATTATTATTAAATCTAATGATAATTGCAAATAGCATTGATTCCCACAATTTATATTAGTAGCATAACCCCCATTTTTAGATGGAGCCACACATCAGATACTGCAGAGCAATCTTCAACTCAATACAGATCTGGGAATACAGATTCTGCAGTAAGACCCAGGGCTTGCATTCAGTCACACTAAAAGAAAGTCCATACACCAAGAGGTTGATTTTAAAAATGTTGTTCACACAAAAATGCTCATAAATGTATGTATGTGGGCCGCACACGAGCAACACGGATTTTAAAAACTGTGAATTACATGCATATATGTATGTGTATGAGAAAAAATTAAAGGGGCAGGGCATGGGCATTCCGGGGCAAGCCAACAATTTTAAAACCTGGGGCTACAGCGTGCATTGGCTTGTTAGCCGTGTATATTTACTACTGCTCCTGATGAGGAACAAGTCTGCAGAAATTGCATTTTAGGCCTAACACAACAAGGTAAGTGGGGACTGCATGATGAAGAACCAGAGGGGTCTGGATGACCTTGAGATTGATTGGGCAATCTGCTGGACTAATTGTAAAAACTGGGAATGTACCTCATGAGAGCAGGTTTTAAAATCTGCTTATCTACACGTATTACAGCAAACAAAGTCCTAAGGAAGATACACAAAGTGGGGTAGATTTTCAAAGGGTTACGCGCGTAATATATGAGCGTAACCCCTGAAAACCTACCCCTGCGCGCGCCGAGCCTATTTTGCATAGGCTCGGCGGCAGGCGCAAGCCCCGGGACACCTGCCAGAGGAAGGTGTCCCGGGGCTTGCACCTGGCAGAGGAAGGTGTAACTCAGTGAAATAAGGTGTGGGGGGGATTTAGGTAGGGCCGAGGGGTGGGTTAGATAGGGGAAGGGAGGGAAAGGTGGGGGGGGGGGGGGGGGGTTGAAAAAAAATTCACTCCAAGGCCGCTCCGATTTCGGAGCGGCCTTGAAAGGAACGGGGAAAGCCATCAGGGCTCTCCTTGGGCTTGGCGCGCGCAAGGTGCACAAGTGTGCACCCCCTCGCATGCGCAGACCCCGGATTTTATAACATGCGCGCATCTGCGCGCATGTTATAAAATTGGGCATAGATTTGTGTGCGCCAGGTTGTGCGCACAAATTTACGCCCATGCATAACTTTTAAAATCTGGCCCAGTATGTTTGCTTGAGTAACCGCTTAAAATTAGGAACATACTTACATGTAGTAGGCGTATTTTAAAACATATAAGTGTAAGTGCACTCATGATTTAAAATTCCAGTGTATCTCCACTTGCATATCTCTATTCACACATGTATGGGCACACATATACACATTTTAAAATTAGCCTACAAGTTTAGTATTCCAAAAGAAAAAGTAAGATGTACTGGAACAAAATAGCAGTTCAGCAGTGCAAAAGTTAGGAAAGACAGTTGAGATGCTTAAAATTGCAGGAAGTAGTTTCTCAACCAACTTGCATGCTTGGGCAACTCAACAGGCCTTTCCTAGCTCTTCCCTTGGATCCAGGAAAATATACTTCTCCCATTCAAAGCCAGTAACCACTAGGGATGTGAATCGTTTTTTGATGATTTAAAATATCGTCCGATATATTTTAAATCGTCAAAAAATCGTTAGGGCCACGATACAATACCAATTCCCCTGATTTATCATTAAAAAATCGTAAATCGGGGGAAGGGGGAGGGCAGGAAAACTGGCACACTAAAACCCCCTAAAACCCACCCCCGACCCTTTAAATTAAATCCCCCACCCTCCCGAACCCCCCCCCCAATGCTTTAAATTACCTGGGGATCCGGCGGTGGCCCAGAACGGCGGCGGTCCGGAACGGCCCCCTCAATAGAATCGTGTTGTCTTCAGCCGGCGCCATTTTTCAAAATGGCCGCCGCAATATGGCGGCGGCCATAGACAAAAACGATTCGACGCAGGAGGTCGTTCCAGACCCCCGCTGGACTTTTGGCAAGTCTTGTGGGGGTCAGGAGGCCCCCCCAAGCTGGCCAAAATTTTCCTGGGAGTCCAGCGGGGTTCCGGGAGCGATTTCTTGCCGCAAATAGTTTTCGTACGGAAAATGGCGCCGGCAGGAGATCGACTGCAGGAGGTCGTTCAGCGGCGGTCCGGAACCCCCACTGAACGACCTCCTGCAGTCGATCTCCTGCCGGCGCCATTTTCCATACGAAAACGATTCGCGGCAAGAAATCGCTCCCGGAACCCCGCTGGACTCCCAGGAAAATTTTGGCCAGCTTGGGGGGGCCTCCTGACCCCCACAAGACTTGCCAAAAGTCCAGCGGGGGTCCGGAATGACCTCTTGCGTCGAATCATTTTTGTCTATGGCCGCCGCCATTTTGCGGCGGCCATTTTGAAAAATGGCGCCGGCTGAAGACAATACGATTCTATTGAGGGGGCCGTTCCGGACCGCCGCCGTTCTGGACCACCGCCGGATCCCCAGGTAATTTAAAGCATTTGGGGGGGGGGTTCAGGAGGGTGGGGGATTTAATTTAAAGGGTCGGGTGGGTTTTAGGGGGGTTTAGTGTGCCGGCTCACGATTTTAACGATTTTTCACGATAGTTTACACACCCAAACGGCAACAATACGATTCCCTCCCCCTCCCAGCCGAAATCGATCGTTAAGACGATCGAGGACACGATTCACATCTCTAGTAACCACACTGCATGGCTGGTGATCTAGTCTCTTGGACAAACTCTGCCATCACTCTAGACTTTGGGAATAGAAACCCTCTTGAGACTGAATGCAGATGGCTCCCTTGTGGAAATCAATTCCAGTTTTCAGATGTAAAAAATAGATAAACCACTCTTTCTTCTCCTGGATCCATTAAAAGTCATAGCCCATGGCTGCATCTCACTGCTCCCTGGAAGCTGTCTCTTCCAATAGCTGTAACCAACACCCCCCTCCCAGTGGCTCATGAAGTCACCTTTATTAACTCTCAATTTATCTCTTTTTAGTGGATGGGCCCTCTTTTTACTCAAAATTAACACTATATCCAGGGAAACTCCCATTGCTAGAAGTTTCTTTCCTTTAAAATATAATGAAGCCTAGTGGTATTTTCAATAGTATTATCAGTAATACAGGGTGGCCCATTGAAAAGTAGCCTGACTTCAATGCACTGGTATTGGAGACGGGCTACTGTTCCATGAGCCACCCTGTATAATTGACACATTTTTCCTTCTCTTCTCTCTACTATGGACAACGTTCAGAGAGTTCCTTGTATGTTTTTGGATTATTAAATAAGTTATACTGGGCTTCTTTTTTCGTAAAAGGAGACAAATTGAAACAAGCATGAGCAATGCATAACTCTTAGTCTGTTTTGATGAATTGTGTCTTTTTGCCTCTTTTTGCATGTGCATTTTTATGTTTTTATGTATCACTTTGGAAAGTGCAAGTAAGAACTGATTTTAAATAAAGAAAAATACATCTGCATTATTATTAAGAACATAAGAACATAAGAAAATGCCATACTGGGTCAGACCAAGGGTCCATCAAGCCCAGCATCCTGCTTCCAACAGAGGCCAAACCAGGCCACAAGAACCTGGCAAGTACCCAAAAACTAAGTCTATTCCATGTTACCATTGCTATTAGGGGCAGTATATATTTCAGTATTATGCTACACCATGAACACAGTGACAGAATCCTCAGAATGAATAGAAGACTTTATCATGCCATGTTCCATCTACTTCCGATCACTCCCATCTTTAATTTTACATGTAGCAGGGTATAAAATTCTACTCATGTAAGCAGCACAGTCCTTACAAAAATTACAGCAATGCCCTCAGTGTGTATCAGGGTTTCCTCTGTTGTGAAATATGTTTAATGAGGTGTAGCACTCAAGACTGGGAGGGTTTGAAAAATAGTATAAAAGAGTCTGTACCAAGATGATGCAGATCAGAGGGTTGCAGAGCGGCAGAGACAGGATTCCCTTCACAGTGGAGATTCCAGGAGAGCATTTCCTGATCAGGGAAGGTGGCTTGGAGCTAAGGAGAGATTGACCATGCCTTTTTGAAAAGAGAAGTTCAGGGATTCCAGCCTGATCTGAGTCTGAGGAGATCAAAGGAGAAGGGATTTCTTTGGAGTCTGAGAGGGGAGTGTCCTTGGAAACAGCCACCCTGGGAAAATCCCTAAAGAGTTGCTGACTGGCACAGAATCAGCCAGAGGCTCTGGATATATACACAGAGAGAGAGAGAGATTGAGAAAATATTAGGGATGTGAATCGTGTCCTCGATCGTCTTAACGATCGATTTCGGCTGGGAGGGGGAGGGAATCGTATTGTTGCCGTTTGGGGGGGTAAAATATTGTGAAAAATCGTGAAAAATCGAAAAATCGCAAAACCGGCACATTAAAACCCCCTAAAACCCACCCCCGACCCTTTAAATTAAATCCCCCACCCTCCCGAACCCCCCCCAAATGACTTAAATAACCTGCGGGTCCAGCGGCGGTCCGGAACGGCAGCGGTCCGGAACGGGCTCCTGCTCCTGAATCTTGTCTTCAGCCGGCGCCATTTTCCAAAATGGCACCGAAAAATGGCGGCGGCCATAGACGAACACGATTGGACGGCAGGAGGTCCTTCCGGACCCCCGCTGGACTTTTGGCAAGTCTCGTGGGGGTCAGGAGGCCCCCCACAAGCTGGCCAAAAGTTCCTGGAGGTCCAGCGGGGGTCAGGGAGCGATTTCCCGCCGCGAATCGTTTTCGTATGGAAAATGGCGCCGGCAGGAGATCGACTGCAGGAGGTCGTTCAGCGAGGGTTCCGGCGCCTCGCTGAACAACCTCCTGCAGTCGATCTCCTGCCGGCGCCATTTTCCGTACGAAAACGATTCGCGGCGGGAAATCGCTCCCTGACCCCCGCTGGACCTCCAGGAACTTTTGGCCAGCTTGTGGGGGGCCTCCTGACCCCCACGAGACTTGCCAAAGTCCAGCGGGGGTCCGGAAGGACCTCCTGCTGTCCAATCGTGTTCGTCTATGGCCGCTGCCATTTTTCGGCGCCATTTTGGAAAATGGCGCCGGCTGAAGACAACAAGATTCAGGAGCAGGAGCCCGTTCCGGACCGCTGCCGTTCCGGACCGCCGCTGGACCCGCAGGTTATTTAAGTCATTTGGGGGGGGGGTTCGGGAGGGTGGGGGATTTAATTTAAAGGGTCGGGGGTGGGTTTTAGGGGGTTTTAGTGTGCCGGCTCACGATTCTAACGATTTATAACGATAAATCGTTAGAATCTCTATTGTATTGTGTTCCATAACGGTTTAAGACGATATTAAAATTATCGGACGATAATTTTAATCGTCCTAAAACGATTCACATCCCTAGAAAATATGCTTATTCCAAAAGACACTAGGAGTGCCCTGGTTAGAATAATACCTATTCCTGACATTTTGGGAAGGCTTTAGAGTGTGTGAAAAAAGACTGAAGTTTTTTTTTTTATTGCTTATGGACTTAGTATTATACTCCTACTACATTATTGATTGGTGTGTTAGATTTTGTACTTTGCTTTTTTTGCCTGCTCATCAGAATCAGTAAATACTTATTTTGAACAACAGCTTTTGGAGTGGAGTGTGAATTTTGGTGCATGACTGGTGATCAGAAGAGCCCCTTCAAGAACAAAACCCTAAGGGCCTTGAAAAGATTGTCCGTTCCGCTCTGTGTAGGAACCTCAGGAGGTCATGGAGAATGCTTGTTCCTTGACCAAGAACTGACCGGCACATGGGGATGCATACATTTCCTCCATCCCTTTGTTCACTGATGTGTCCAAGGATATATCTTCTATATTGGTACACATCTCTATGGAAGGGGCATCAGTTTGTTCTGAAAATGCAGTAAATAATTCCAGAGTCAACACCTGGATCTCTAAGGAAAAAATTGTTTCTTCCATTGGAGTTTGACTTCTGCTCTGTCTGTCTTCAGACATTTCAGAGTCTTAGTGGAAGGAGGATAACCAATGCACTGTGATACCAGTATATAAATTATATCAACGTGATAGGGCAGTTTGAATTGGTGGAAGGTGTTGTATGTAAAACATGGCATAAAGTCAATCATAATAAAAATCCTGTGGGAAGCAAAATGCACTGTGAAATCCTTATGGATAGAAATTCATATGTGATGGGTAAGAGTATAGCAATGGGTTATACTACCAACCACCTGGCCAAGATGAAGAAACAGAATGTAAAATACTAGATGAAATAAAAAAAACAACAACAACAAATTTGATAATAGAATAATAATGAGAGATTTCAATTACCCCAGTATTGATTGGGTCAATATCTCATCAGGACATGCTAGTAAAGCTAATTATTTAGATGCCATAAATAATTACTTCATGGAACAGCTGGTCCTAGAACTGACAAGAAGGGCAGATACTTTAGATCTACTCTTCAGTGGAATGCACAATCTGGTGCAGAGGGTTATTATGGTGGGGCTACTAAGCAATAGCTACCATAATGCAATCAAGTTTGACCTAATCACTGGTGGGTGGACATTAAGAAAAAATATAGTAGCAGCCTTTAAGTTTAAAAAAGGAAGACTCTGATAGAATGAGGAAATTTAGCTAGGAAAAAAAACTAAAAGAAGTGGTTGCAAAGGTTGAACATGTTTAAAAATACCATCTTGCAAGCCTAGACAAAATTTGTTCCATGCATGCTCTGGTTAAGATGTGAACTTTTGGGCAGGACCATTTGTGTGTCTGTCTGCTGTTGATTATTCTCTTCCTTGTCCCTGAAAGTTTGGAAGGCTTGGAGGAGAGTAAGAAAACTGAAGGGGTATGTAAACTAGAAGCCCTATACTCCTTTAAATTGGATGAGACAAGACATCTAACCTGGTCTACCTTAAAACCTATAGAGAGAAAGAGCTATGTGGGCAGTATCCTGCTGAGCAGGATAAGAGGGTGAGCTCAGCTGACAACAAGATTCTCTGTATCTCCAGAAGGCAGCTCCTGAACCTTTTGTCATGAAGTAAAGCTGGATACACTGCTGAAGGTAAGTAATCTACTATTGTGTGTGTTTACTGATATTAAATAATAAAGCTAAAATCTTAAGAAAAGCTGGAGTCCTGTTTCAATTATGTCTCCAGCCTGAAAGTTACTTGGCTAATCCACATATGGTATCAATTTGGGGATTTCTGCACTATACTTTGCATAGGTAGAAACCCAAGTCTCCAGTGAAGAAAAAGATAGTAGTAAAGAAAAATAAAGTTTGTTTTGTGTTTAACTGCCCAAAGAAGCAGTTTAGGGCAGAATCTGTGCTGATAGCTATATATAGAGCACTGAGAAGTTTAAAAGACTGTGGCTCAGGGAGGAGCTCAAAATCCAAACAGGTTAAAATTATTTTATTTAATGCAGATAATTGTGTCTTAGACACTGAAGAAAAATAATAGCTTTAAAGGTATGTAGGGAATGTAAAATTAATCATTTTCTGGACATCAGGGTTTATTTTTTTCTTTTTACCTTTTCCTCAGAGCAAAAAAAAAAAAAAAAAGAATTGTTTGTGGCTGTATGAGTTTGAATATAGAATGGCTCTCCAGCAGCAAGACAGCTACTCTGCACTAGAGCACAAATAAACAAACATAACTGAGCAAGAAATAGATAAGTGGATTCAAAGCTTTTTAGAAGCATAGAGGCAGCTGCAAGAATGTTCTATACAGTACCAGACTACTTGGGTGTGTGCATGTAAATAACAGGAAACAAACTGGGTGCTCCTAACTTTAAGAAGACTTTGTTATTCGAACAAGCCTTCCCATAACTACTCACTTCAGCCTTGGTTCTTATCCGCATCATGAGTACACTATCCAACTTGAGGCCTTCATAGTCCTCCCCTATTTAATTTCCCTGCTTTTCGCCCAAGTTATACAGACCCAATTCTCTATACTTGCTTCACCCATTTTATGTTTATCCAGGTTACTTCTACCCTGTTCATTGTTTTAATCCAGGTTACTTCTACCCTGTTCATTGTAAAACAAGACTTTGTCTCTGTTATTTTTTGCTGGTTGTAATGTAAACCGAAGTGATAATTAATCTTGTTAATTGAACCTCGGTATATAAAAAAGTTATAAATAAATAAATAAATAAAATAACTGCCAACTTGACAAAACTAAGGCCAGGGACAGGCTTACTGCAGCTGGAAGTAGAAGAAGCACAACAGCCATATGAATAATATGACTGGTGCTTTACCCTCTATAAGATCAAAAGTGCAGAGGAAAATAATAGCAGCAAATGTGCTGGAGCCAGGGAGAGATCTCTGTGGATACTGTGACAGGAAAACCTGTGGTAGAACTAGTGAACACATCGCTGGAACAGGTGGTAAAAAAAAAAATCCAGATGAAAAAAAATCCAGATGGGCAAAAACAGGCACAGCTGAGTGCCAGAAGAGAGAATGAAAGTCAGGTAGACTATGGCGTATATGCAGGAGAACTCATAGTGGAGCTTTACAGCTTGCCCTGAAGGATGTAGTACAGAGTGTCCTGATGGAAGCAGCATAGATGAGTCAGATGGAGATGCTGCAGAGAGGTCTAATGGAAGTCCTGCAGAGAGGCCAGAGAGAAGCACTACAGTAGGTGATGGCACAGAGGAGTCAGAAGAGGCTGGGAGAAAACTGAGAAAGAGATGAAGTCTGGTATAGTGTGAGTGGAATAGAAACCACATAATTGCACCAAGATGAAGTCAAGGTATTCTTGACAAAGGAAGATTGGAACCTGGAGCTGCAAATGAACTAATTTGAAGGACTTTGGATGGACACTGGGCAAAGGGCACAGTGGGTGGTTATAGTAATGGTGGTATTTGGGATAACCCTAATGAGAAGAGGAGAGCAAGACCCTATAGACCCTACCCACAATCTAGCTGGTGGAAGGTGCATATGGGGACAAGAAGTTACTTCCCTGGATGAGATCCACGGGGAGTAGGAGTGCTTGCCCCAGTTGATTAGAGCTGAGGGGGAGCATATGTGAAGGAGTAACCCTACACCCCCTATTTAACCTATATGGGACTAGGCATCTAGCCTGGTCCACTTAAAACTTATAGAGAGAGAGAGAGCTCTGTGGTGGGACCCTGCTGAGCAGGATAAGAGGGTGAACTAGCTAGGAGATGGTAGCTCCTGAATCCACTATGTCATGAGGTAAAGCTGTAAGTACACTGCTGAAGGTAAACAGTCTACTATTGTGCATGCTGACTGATGTTAAATAATAAAGCTGGAATCTTAAGAAGAAAAGTTGGAATCCTGTTTGGATTGTATCTCCATTCTGAAAGTTACTCGGCCATTCCACAGGTGCTAAAAGGAGAAAGAGAAGGCAGAGGATTAAGATTGCAAGTGAAAAGAATGAGCAGTGAGCGTGAAAAATATGTATTTACCATCCAAAATAGACAGAGTGGGAAAGGATGCTACCTTCTCCATTGGCATCTTATGCTTCCAGTATACTTATTTTGGGGTGGCACAGATGTCAGAAGAATGGCTCATCTTCTGCATGCCAACTCTTGAAGACACATTTGCAACTCAAAAATTAATTAGGGCAGGAAACATGCAAAATTCTCACAAAGTTAATGAAATTTTATAGTTAAATTAAAGAATTACCCTCAATCCTTCAAACACATAAGAGGTTGAATTAGCACAAGTTAAAAACTTGTGAGCAGTAGCACCAGTTGTCAAGGCTTCAACCCTGGCTACTGTCCATTCGTGCATCTTTCGCAACAATTCAGAATTCAATCATTTTAAAAGTTTTTTTTGTATCTAAAGTGGAGTGTGGAGAGTATATCTCACGTTTACATACTTCATGCTTGGATCTGAAGTGGCTGAACATCTAGTTAGATGTGGTTACCCAGGGAAGGGGGAGAGGAAAGAAGGGGCTGGGGGAGATGTATATATTTTTTTAATGTACCCGAGATGCAGTCTTTTGAAATGGAGCTAAAAATCACATAAAATATTTCATAAATCATATATTGCCACAGTCATCATCCTCTTACTATATAAAACATCAAAGTTGTCTAATTCCTTTTAGCAAATGGATCCTGTGTGGCTATGAGTGTACTTCTTGTACATGTGCAAATTCTGCCTATCTACAATTAAACAGAAAAATATGTGTGCATATTAGGGATGTGAATCGTTTTTCGACGATTAAAATTATCGTCCGATAATTTTAATATCGTCTTAAACCGTTATGGAACACAATACAATAGAGATTCTAACAATTTATCGTTATAAATCGTTAGAATCGTGAGCCGGCACACTAAAACCCCCTAAAACCCACCCCCGACCCTTTAAATTAAATCTCCTACCCTCCCGAACCCCCCCCCCTAATGACTTAAATAACCTGGGTGTCCAGCGGCGGTCCGGAACGGCAGCGTTCCGGAACGGGCTCCTGCTATTGAATCTTGTTGTCTTCAGCCGGCGCCATTTTCCAAAATGGCGCTGAAAAATGGCGGCGGCCATAGAACAACACGATTCCACGGCAGGAGGTCCTTCCGGACCCCCGCTGGACTTTTGGCAAGTCTTGTGGGGGTCAGGAGGCCCCCCCAAGCTGGCCAAAAGTTCCTGGAGGTCCAGTGGAGATCGACTGCAGGAGGTCGTTCAGCGAGGCGCCGGAACCCTCGCTGAACGACCTCCTGCAGTCGATCTCCTGCCGGCGCCATTTTCCGTACGGGAAACGATTTGCGGCGGGAAATCGTTCCCTGACCCCCACTGGACCTCCAGGAACTTTTGGCCAGCTTGGGGGGGCCTTCTGACCCCCACAAGACTTGCCAAAAGTCCAGCGGGGGTCCAGAAGGACCTCCTGCCGTGGAATCGTGTTGTTCTATGGCCGCCGCCATTTTTCGGCGCCATTTTGGAAAATGGCGCCGGCTGAAGACAACAAGATTCAATAGCAGGAGCCCGTTCCGGACCGCTGCCGTTCCGGACCGCCGCTGGACACCCAGGTTATTTAAGTCATTTGGGGGGGGGTTCGGGAGGGTGGGAGATTTAATTTAAAGGGTCGGGGGTGGGTTTTAGGAGGTTTTAATGTGCCGGCTCACGATTTAACGATTTTTCACGATATTTACCCCCCCAAACGGCAACAATACGATTCCCTCCCCCTCCCAGCCGAAATCGATCGTTAAGACGATCGAGGACACGATTCACATCTCTAGTGCATATGATGGCCACATGGAAACAGACACGAAAGGGATTAAATTAGCACAAATTTTGATGCTTGAGAGCAGTAGAGCTAATCCTCAGCTTCAATCCTATCCCTAACCTGGCCAGAGTTGAAGCCTTGATGATCGACTGACTCTACTGCTCACAAGTTTCAAGCCTTTGCTAATTCAACCCCTTTTGGTGTCTGCTGCCCTTTTTCCAGTATATGTGCACATGTATTTCTGTGTAATCACCATGCTTCTAAAGGCTTGAAGTCTAGGCCACAATAAACATGTCCCAAAAAGAAAGACGCAACTCCCTAGGCTTTGTTTGTTTCTCAGAGGAAAAATTATGTCCATTTTTCATTCATGCCCAAGAACTGTGCTGGTTTAAGAACATAAGAACATAAGAAATTGCCATGCTGGGACAGACCAAGGGTCCATCAAGCTCAGCATCCTGTTTCCAACAGAGGCCAAAAACCAGGCCACAAGAACCTGGCAATTACCCAAACACTAAGAAGAACCCATGCTACTGATGCAATTAATAGCAGTGGCTATTCCCTAAGTATAATTGATTAATAGCCATTAATGGACTTCTCCTCCAAGAACTTATCCAAACCTTTTTTTGAACCCAGCTACACTAACTGCACTAACTACCTTCTCTGGCAACAAATTCCAGAGCTTTATTGTGCGTTGAGTGAAAAAGAATTTTCTCCGATTAGTCTTAAATGTGTTACTTGCTAACTTCATGGAATGCCCCCTAGTCCTTCTATTATTCGAAAGTGTAAATAACCAAGTCACATCTACTCGTTCAAGACCTCTCATGATCTTAAAGACCTCTATCATATCCCCCCTCAGCCATCTCTTCTCCAAGCTGAACAGCCCTAACCTCTTCAGCCTTTCCTCATAGGGGAGCTTTCCATCTCCTTTATCATTTTGGTTGCCCTTCTCTTTACCTTCTCCATCGCAACTATATCTTTTTTGAGATGCGGTGACCAGAATTGTACACAGTATTCAAGGTGCGGTCTCACCATGGAGCGATACAGAGGCATTATGACATTTTCCGTTCTATTAACCATTCCCTTCCTAATAATTCCTAACATTCTATTTGCTTGTTTGACTGCTGCAGCACACTGAGCCGGCAATTTTAAAGTATTATCCACTATGATGCCTAGATCTTTTTCCTGGGTGGTAGCTCCTAACATGGAACCTAACATCGTGTAACTACAGCAAGGGTTATTTTTCCCTATGTGCATCACCTTGCACTTGTCCACATTAAATTTCATCTGCCATTTGGATGCCCAATCTTCCAGTCTTGCAAGGTCCTCCTGTAATGTATCACAGTCTGCCTGTGATTTAACTACTCTGAATAATTTTGTATCATCCGCAAATTTGATAACCCCACTTGTCGTATTCCTTTCCAGATCATTTATATATATATTGAAAAGCACCGGTCCCAATACAGATCCCTGAGGTACTCCACTGTTTACCCTTTTCCACTGAGAATATTGACCATTTAATCCTACTCTCTGTTTCCTGTCTTTTAACCAGTTTGTAATCCACGAAAGGACATCGCCTCCTATCCCATGACTTTTTAGTTTTCGTAGAAGCCTCTCATGAGGGACTTTGTCAAACGCCTTCTGAAAATCCAAATACACTACATCTACCGGTTCACCTTTATCCACATGTATATTAACCCCTTCAAAAAAATGAAGCAGATTTGTTAGGCAAGACTTCCCTTGGGTAAATCCATGTTGACTGTGTCCCATTAAATCATGTCTTTCTATATGCTCTACAATTTTGATCTTGAGAATAGTCTCCATTATTTTTCCCGGCACTGAAGTCAGGCTCACTGGTCTATAATTACCCGGATCGCCCCTGGAGCCTTTTTTAAATATTGGGGTTACATTGGCCCCCCTCCAGTCTTCAGGGGCAATGGATGATTTTAATGATAGTTTACAAATTTTAACTAATAGATCAGAATTTTCATTTTTTAGTTCCTTCAGAACCCTAGGATGCATACCATCCGGTCCAGATGATTTGCTACTCTTTAGTTTGTCAATCTCGCCTACTACATCTTCCAGGTTCACAGTGATTTCGTTCAGTTCGTCTGAGTCATCACCCCTGAAAACCATCTCCGGAATTGGTATCTCCCCAACATCCTCGTTAGTAAACATGGAGGCAAAGAATTCATTTAGTCTTTCTGCAATGGCCTTATCTTCCCTAAGAGCCCCTTTAACCCCTCTGTCATCTAATGGTCCAACCGACTCCCTCACAGGTTTCTTGCTTTGGATATATTTTAAAAAGTTTTTATTATGAGTTTTTGCCTCTATGGCCAACTTCATTTCAAATTCTCTCTTCGCCTGTCTTATCAATGTTTTACACTTACCTTGACAATGCTTATGTTTTATCCTATTTTCTTCAGATGGATCCTTCTTCCAATTTTTGAAGGATGTTTTTTTGGCTAAAATAGCCGCTTTCACCTCACCTTTTAACCATGACGGTAATCGTTTTGCCTTCCTTCCACCTTTCTTAATGCGCGGAATACATATGGACTGCGCCTCTAGGATTGTATTTTTAAACAATGTCCAAGCCTGTTGAACACTTTTAACCTTTGCAGCTGCACCTTTCAGTTTTTTTCTAACTATTTTCCTCATTTTGTCAAAGTTTCCCTTTTTAAAATTGAGTGTTAGAGCTGCAGATTTACTTATTGTCCCCCTTCCAGTTATTAGTTTAAATTTGATCATGTTATGATCACTGTTGCCAAGTGGCCCCACCACCGTTACTTCTTTCACCAAATCTTGCGTTCCACTAAGAATTAAATCTAAAATAGCTCCCTCTCTTGTAGGTTCCTGAACCAATTGCTCCATGAAGCAGTCATTTATTACATCCAGGAACTTTATGTCTCTAGCAAGTCCTGATGTTACATTTACCCAGTCAATATTGGGGTAATTGAAATCTCCCATTATTATTGCACTGCCAAATTGGTTTGCTTCCCTGATTTCTCTTAGCATTTCATCATCTGTCTGACCATTTTGTCCAGGTGGACAGTAGTATACTCCTATCACTATACTCTTACCCAACACACATGGGATTTCTACCCATATAGATTCTACTGAGCATTTACTCTCTTGTATGATCTTTATCCTGTTGGACTCTATACCCTTCCGGACATAAAGTGCCACAACCCCACCAAGTTGATCCTCCCTATCATTGCGATATAATTTGTACCCTGATATAGCACTGTCCCATTGGTTATCCTCCTTCCACCAAGTCTCTGTGATGCCAATTATGTCAATCTCATCATTTGCTGCTATACACTAACTCTCCCATCTTACTACTTAGATTTCTGGCATTGGCATACAGACATTTCAAAGTGTGGTTTTTGTTTGTTTTAACAACCTGCTTTTCAGTTGTTTGGGATAATTCGGTAATCATTAGCTTTGGTGATTTTTTACATATAGGCATATGAACTATGTTTGCTTTTCATGGAACCTCTCTGTTGGGATGCCCTAACTCTCCTGTTTCATTAGTATCCTTCAAGGATACATTTCTCCGAACCATTCACTGCTGAGTGACTGTCGGCTTTCCCCCTTGTTCTAGTTTAAAAGCTGCTCTATCTCCTTTTTGAAAGTTAGTGCCAGCAGCTTGGTTCCACTCTGGTTAAGGTGGAGCCCGTCCTTTTGGAAAAGTCTCCCCTTTCCCCAAAAGTTTCCCCAGTTCCTTACAAAGCTGAATCCCTCTTCCCTGCACCATCGTCTCATCCACGCATTGAAACTCTGGAGCTCTGCCTTTGGGGACCTGCACGTGGAACAGGAAGCATTTCAGAGAATGCCACCCTAGAGGTTCTGGATTTCAGCTTCCTACCTAAAATCCTAAATTTGGCTTGCAGAACCTCTCTCCCACATTTCTTAAGAACATAAGAAGTGCCACCAAGGTCCATTGAGCCCAGCATCCTGTCTCAGTCCAGATCAAAAGTACCTGTTAGATCCCCAGTAGTTGATCTATTTCTTCTTGTATTGCACTCCCATAGATAAGTATTGACTTTCTTAAGCCTACTCGGCTAATAACTGTATATGGATTTTTCCTGTAGGTACTTGTCCAATCCTCTTTTAAACCTCCACTATGATAGTTGCCTTGACCATGTCCTCTGGCAATAGATTCCATAGCACTGGATGAAAAGAATGCATAGCTCAGCCACTGAATATACATGTATTATATCTCTGTGCTTAGCAATTTTGGTGTGTTGTGCTGGACTTGTAGAAAGAGGACCACTGTAGAGGGGGTGGGTTTCGGGGGGTGGGGGGTTGTACAGAAACATTCTGAGGTATCCTTACTAATACTGACATCTCGAAACATTTGTAGTCATTATAATGGATGAAAAGTATAACAGGAGGAGTTGATTTTTACAGTGCTGCCTCTGCAATGACTCTCAATACACTACACTAAGTCTATCTATATCTTCCTAGTTACCCAACTTATTGACTCTTGTTTTGAATTAGATTCTTTATGTATAAAATCTACAACAAATTACTCCTACTAAACACAAAACATATAAAAGCATATAAACATATAAAACCAAATAAAAACAGAGAAGGTACAGCAAGGTAATGGGAGAGAGTACAGTAAGGAAGTTTGAACTGCACGTGCCATTAGGCGCACACTTCTGATCCTCTTCTGCTGCAATGGATGAAGGGGGGGGGGAGCATTAGAAGCTGGGACTGTGGCGTTCGAAACCTGAATCTCCCACTGTGATCTCTGGCATCCTCTCCCGGGGGCTGCCTGGTAGAATATGCAGATAAACCTTCCGGTCCTCTATTCTATTTTAACTTTTTAAAATAGAATAGAGGACCTTCCGGTCCTCTATTCTATTTTAACTTTTTATTATTTATTTTATGTTGTTATTTTGATATTTTTTGAAATAATTGTAAACCATGTTGTTCAAATTTATTTGCTTTAATGGTATATAAAAAGTTTTAAATAAATAAATAAAATACAGTGGGTAGAGATGTTTGGAAGTCCTCTAATAGGGTGACTAATGCCTTTATCCGAAATCTGAAGCCTGGGTTCTGGGTGATAAAGTCTGGACATTGCTAGCTGAGGGCCTCATTTTCCAGAGGGATCGCACGCGATAAGGGATGTTTTGCATGCAGAAAGTCCCTTATCGCATGCGATACCAAAATGGGGGTGGAGTCGGCCCCGGGGGCTGCCTGGTAGAATATGCAGATAAACCTTCAGTCCTCTCTTCTGAGCCAAGTCCGGTGAAAACCACTACAGTGTGGTAGAGATGTTTGGATGCCCTTTAATAGGGTGACTCCTGCCTTTATCCGAAAGCTGAAGCCTGGGTTCTGGGTGATAAAGTCTGGACATTGCTAGCTTAGTGGAAAAGCTTCAGATGAGGAATCAGTTGCAAGTTTCAAACTTTCATTATGTTTCCTGCTATTCTGTACCCAACATGATTACATCGCTTAAAATATTTTTGGCACATAGTTTTCTGCAGGTCCTCAGTTTCCAGTGGTAAATAAATTCAGTGACCTTCGGAACCTGATTATAAGAATTTTTATTTTTCACTTTTACTTTTCAAAAACTGAGAAAAATGAGAGGGTGGAAGCGCTGATCTTTTCTTTCCCTGGAAAATGACTGATTTTATTATCTCCATCCCCCCAAAAAAACATATTATTGATTTTCAGATTGGTAGCCAAAAGAATCATTTTTACTTTTGCAGAGCCAGCATTGAACCAAACTTTGACAATAATAACAATTCATAAAAGGAATCTCTCTACTTACCTGTACGTAATTCACCTTGATATCCCAATGAAAAGGTGTGAGCTAAATAAAGTTTTCTCTTACATCTGAAGTGGACGGCCCCTGCTCCTTCGTCTGTGCATTCAGAGGGCTAAGGCAGGAATACTTATATGGGCTTCAAAATCCCTTTGGGACCGGTCTCTGGGGGCAGTAGAAGAACAACAACCAATGAATAGCCGTGGAGTTAGACTTGCAATATTTCCTCCAGAGGTGGTCTGGTATGGATTAGAGCGCGCCAAGGAATTAGGAGGTACCCAGCCAATTATAACTGTGAGGGGCAGCTTAGCTTCTCTATGTAGTATACAATTCTCTTCTATTTTTCTAAGAAACCGGCACTAATTAGAACTTGACAATTATTATATGGAAATAATTCCATTAATAATTAATATGACACTTCCCATTATTTTTTTTTGGTAAGAATTTGTTTTCAGGTGAGCACAGTAATAGCTTTCTGTTGGAAGTTGTGATCTGGGTAACAGCTAAAATGCTCTGTAGAAAAGTGGACAGTCCTGCATTTGGGCCTGCAGTGATACAGGACGGTGGCAGGAGGGGAGTGAGATACTAATGTGCTCCAATCAAGAGAGAGGCATTGGGGCGATGGGGTCTGATGATCTCAAGCTAGGGAAACAGTGAGATAAGGCAGAGGTCAGAGCCACGGGGATGCTGGGGTGCACAGGGAGAGGCATATCCTGCAGGAAAAAGGAAGCGATAAACTTCTGTACAAGTCATTGGTGAGACCTCTCCTGACCCCTGTTTACTAAACCACATTAAACCTGACCCAGGCTTTAACAATTAATATGCATTAAAGTGGCGTGAAGGTGCCTTAAAACTATGCTATCATTATCAAAGATTTTTTTTGTATTAATGGAGAATTTTCCATTTAAAATGATTTGAATATGCATAATTTGGGTAAGTAGATTTATAAATTTGATGCTGATCACATGAAATCAAAATCAATAATCTGCATTAATTCCACCATTAAGATTTTTTTTTTAATATTTAAAGGCCTTCATGTCCCAGTGTCTCAGCATGGTGTTAGGGTCACTCCTCCCTCTGACCCAGCACTGACCCAGTGTCCCAGCATGGTGTTAGGAGACACTCCTCCCTTTGACCCATTACTGACCCAGTGTCCCAGCATGGTGTTAGGAGTCACTCCTCCCTCTGACCCAGTATTGACCCAGTGTCTCAGCATGGTGTTAGGAGACACTCCTCCCTCTGACCCAGTATTGACCCAGTGTCCCAGCATGGTGTTAGGAGATAATCCTCCCTCTGACCCATTACTGACCCAGTGACCCAGCATGGTGTTAGGAGATAATCCTCCCTCTGACCCAGTACTGACCCAGTGTCCCAGCATGGTGTTAGAAGACACTCCTCCCTCTGATCCAGCACTGACCCAGTGACCCGGCGTGATGTTAGTGGCTACAGGATGGACATGAAGAAATGGGGTAACCTATGGTTACTTGGCTGTAACTTTTCTACATGGGGGAAACCTGTACAGAGCAGCAGTTACAACCACAAACATTTTGCTGGGCAGAATGTTTTTAGATCATTTACGTCTTTATCTACTGTCATGTACTATGTTGGGTAGAGGTCTCCGCTTCCTGAGCCCCTCTCCTTCTGCTTAGCATGGGCCCAGATCCCACTCTCAACACTTCCCCTTCTCCTCCTGCCTTGAACTGGGCTAGCAGCAGGTCCCTGAGCCCCATTACCTTACCTGCTTGCCCTCTGTCCAGCAGCAGATCCCCCGTCTCTTAGCCAGCAGCAGAGCAGGTATGAGCCCCTCTCCTGTGTTCAGCTGCAGGGAGTCCTAGACCCTCTCTCCCTTCTTTTTCCCCCTTCAGAGTCCGTTTAAATCACAAGTCAAATTCACACACTACATAAGCTTGCACCTCAGCTAACAGAGTGCAGAGCAGACCTACTTGGAACTTGATGTCGAGGGACTCCCAGGCCTGCATGGCATAATTATAGCACCAAATGCCCAGCCATACTCACAGTGCCGCCAAGTGTTCTTGTGTGTGTTTGTATATGTTTGTGTGCCTGTGAGAGCCTACATTTCACATATAGGCTCTCACAGGCACGCATACACACACATAGGGGCAGATTTACAAAGGGATACGCCTGTAACTTACGCGCGTAACCCCGAAAACCTGCTCCTGCGCGCGCCAAACCTATTTTTGCATAGGCTTGGTGACGCGCGCAAGCCCCGGGACGTATGTATGTCCCGAGGCTTTGAAAAAGGGGCAGGAAGGTGTGGAGGCGGGGGTGGGGCACTGGTCTGGGGGTAGTCCAGAGGCGGGACCAAGGCCTCCAGCACAGCGGCCGTGCCGGGGGATGGCACGCCGCAGCCGGCCAGCGCGCACAAGTTACACCTGCCATAGGCAGGTGTAAATCATGAAATAAAGGTAGGGGGGGATTTAGGTAGGGCTGGGGAGTGGGTTAGATAGGGGAAGGGAGGGGAAGGTGGGGGCAAGTGGAAGGAAAGTTCCCTCCAAAGCTGCTCCAATTTCGGAACGGCCTCAGAGGGAACGGGGAAAGAAATCGGGGCTGTCCTAGGGATCGGCACATGCAAGGCACACAAGTGTACACACCCTTGCATGTGCCAACCCTGGATTTTATAACATGTACGCATGTTATAAAATTGGGTGTACATTTG